>NW_028261396.1:1934060-1991560 GCF_051295495.1 Thamnophis sirtalis
TCAGGCCTTGGATTCCCCCTCTCCAACTTTTAAAGGGTACAAACCAGTGGTGGGTTTCAAAAATTGTTGGAACCTACTCTGTGGGTGTGACCTCCTTTGTGGGAGTGGCTTGCCACCCATGTGACCGGATGGGAGTGGCTTGCCGCCCATGTGACCGGATGTGAAATTATGAATTAGTACTTAGGTCAGTCCAAGTAGCTATTCAGAAACTCTGGCATTGAAGCATGCAAGTCTTAAAGCTGTCAAGTTACAAGATCCTTGCCAGTGGTGGGCTTCAAAAATTTTTGGAACCTCTTCTGTAGGTGTGGCCTGCTTTCCGTGTCCACTGGTGGAACCTCTTCTAACCGGTTCGGTAGATTTGACGAACCGGTTCTACCGAATAGGTGCGAACTGGTAGGAACCCACCTCTGGTACAAACTTAGCCGACAAATGCTGTTTCACCTTAAAACAGGGCTCAGAGAGCATGCCAAAAAGGCATATTCTATGCCTGATGAACAGTGGCCAAAGATATGAACTCGATATATATATATATATATATATATATATATATATATATATATATATATATGTATGTATGTATGTATGTATGTATGTATGTATGTATGTATGTATGTATGTATGTATGTATGTATGTATGTATGTGTATATATATGTGTGTATATGTATATGTATATGTATATGTATATGTATATGTATATGTATATGTATATGTATATGTATATGTATATGTATATGTATATGTATATGTATATGTATATGTATATGTATATGTATATGTATATGTATATGTATATGTATATGTATATGTATATGTATGTATATTTAAAGTCACAACCCCTGGTATGCCCCAATTATGGGAGGAAGCTAATTGCTTCCATTCTCTGTCCATCGGCTCGTCACAAGAGACCATCCAGACAGAAAGCCCAATATTTTACTGTTGCCTTTTGTTACATTTGTGTAGTATTCGAATACTAGACAGGTTTGAATCCCAATAAGGGTATGGCTAGCTGATGAGAGCTAAATAGCTTGAAATAGATCTATACTAGTCTCCCTTTATTTATTTATCAGCACAATTACTACACACACACACACACACACATATATACACATTTTTTTTTAGCTTGCATTAGTCTCAGAGAGGAAGTATTATTATTTTGGGGGTAATTAGAAATGGACAACTTATTAGCCAAATGTGTGTTATTTTATTTTATTATTCTTCCATCCTGAAGTTCCCAGAGAGGTAGGTGGATAAATAACTAAATGCAATTTTCAATGACAACCTGTCATAAAATAATAAAACAGCGAGAATGTAGCCATTAAAGCAAAGTTCACTTAGCAAGGCAGTTGTCCTTAGAAACTGGACTGCACAGAGTCTAACCATATACTTCTAGGATGAGTTTGCCACGTATATGCAGACTTCAGAATAGTCTAAAGAAAATGCTTATAAATTATTCCAACAGTGCTTTATGGTGGTTCAGGGTTATTACCTCTACATTTTAATTGGGATCTTGTGGGTATGAAACTAAGGAACTCAGATGCCTTATTAAACCAGTATCCAGAAAAAGATATGTTCCTACAGTCCTCTGAATCTTCTTCTGGCATTTCTTGGATCTGATTAGAACTTAAAACTATTGTAGAGAGAGGCCATCAGAGGTAGGTTCCTACCAGTTTGCACCTGTTCGGTAGAAACGGTTCGTCAAATCTACCGAACCGGTTAGAAGAGGTTCCACCAGTGGACCCAGAAAGCAGGCCACACCTACAGAAGAGGTTCCAAACCCACCACTGACACACACACACACACACAGACACACACACACACACACACACAGACTCACACAGAGAGAGAAAGAGAAAGAAAGGAAGAAATAAAGAAAGAAAAAAAGAAAAAAGAAAGAAAAAGTGAGAGATGAAAGAAAAAAAGGAAAAAGGGACAGAGAGACAAAGGGAAGGAAAGAGAGAGAGAGAGAGAGAGAGAGAGAGAGAGAGAGAGAGAGAGAGAGAGAGAGAACATGGCTGGTAAGCCACTCCCACCAGGTCACATGGCCGGCAAGCCACTCCCACAAAGGAAGCCACACCCACAAAATAGCTTCGAAATTTTTTTGAAACCCACCACTGGAGGCCATGTACAACCCCACTGTACATTGCCCCAGTGTCTTAACGCTGCATAACTGGCATGGGGTTCAGGCCTTTACATGGCCTAAGTCCCTTAGTTTCATACCCACAAGATTTACTTGAATGCAAGTGCAGTTTCTCACATTTCGAGACTCCACTTGATTGGGGTGCAGATTTATTTTTGTGTTGTATCTGACCGGGGAATTCTGGCAGTTGAAGTCCACACCTCTCACAGTTGCTAAGTTTGAAAAGCACTGGTGGAGAAGGCATGGCCAGTGTGAGCAATTTCTTCCACAACCCAGTGTCATCTTTTCAGGCAATCTGACTAGGACTAGAGATACAAATGGCCATAAATGGCATTCATGATCAATATCTATCCATAGTCTGGCTTCTAGGCACCATGAGAGGAAACAGCCAGTGCGTTTATAGACCTCAAACATGTCAATTTAAACAGAACAGCCATAGCAACCCTATTAGGAAAAGTCTGCTGTATATAAGGGGAGCTTTAATATTGTCGGTAATCTCTCTTTCTCGCTTCCTTTCTTGGGGAATTAAAGCTGGAGAAGGATCTGCAGAGAAAAATGTGCATTAATCTTTGTATTAGATTTACATAATTCTTTGTAATGTTTTTTCAATCATATTCAAATTATTCTGACTGAAAAATTACCACAACAAAGAGCTTTGAAAAACTCCACAGTCGGTGAAGCATGCATTTATTCTACCCACCATTTATTTTAACAATATTTTTCTTAATCTGTACAAGTGTAGTTCTCAACGGAAACATTGAGCACGGATGTTTAAAGTGTTTACATTTGTTCCAAAGGGAAACAAGCGGGAATACATTTGTATGAAAGTATATATAATCCCGATTTTTAATCCTTTATCCTTTCTTTCTTTTTTTTTCTTTTAGCTTTGTCCCTGGTTCACTGTTCTTTTTCTGATGGGTTTTGGTTGTTATTGGCTTGGTTTCATTTTTCAGTATAAAAAGAAAAAAAATCTACCATTAGAGAGGTTCTTTTTATTTTATTTTCTTCAGCTTTATGAATTTGACTTTCACACAGAAAAATCTATACAGCTGAACTTTTAGAAATGAGAACTAGAGAAAGAGGAACAAAAGAGATCGTAATGAATACACAATCCTATATTTGAGTTTTAGCATCTGAGGAGGAATTGAATTCAATGGAACCCTAAATGCACTGCTACTAATGCCATTGCCCCTAGTAGGACTGCTAAAGTATGTTTACTAAGAATTTAGCTACAGCAATGACTGTAGCTGGCAGAGGTGCCAGCTCATATGCAGAATGCATATTCAGTCATCACAGACACAATCCACATCTCTACAAAGCAGAATTGCACTTTGTCACATGCCCAGAGAATTTGGTTTGCGTTAAAACAACTTCAACACACGCAATGTTCTGATTGCACCACAAACGCAGTAGTCATCCTTACCTTTCACAGAGGCACTGAGTTTTATAAATAGGAGCATGATAGTGTAGAATAATCATATCCAAGGACCAGTGGTGGGTTTCAAAAAAGTTTGGAACCTCTTCTGTAGGTGTGGCCTGCTTTCCGGGTCCACTGGTGGAACCTCTTCTAACCGGTTCGATAGATTTGACGAACCGGTTCTACCGAATAGGTGCAAACAGGTAGGAACCCACCTCTGAATGGGAGGTACCAAGCTGCTACCTGAGCCAAGGTAAAGACCAGGGCCTTCTGGGAGAAAAGGCTTTTGGCTTCCAGACTTTCATCAATGGACTCAACCATTCTGCCATATTGAAGCCATAGTGGAAGTACGGCTCAATAAGGTTCAATCAGAACTAAATCAATAGCTCATCAATGGAGCACATTTATACTATTTTCTCAATTTGTGGAGCTCAGGGCCACTAGCCCTAAGCCTGGGGCTAGAATTCCTCCCCTTGCTTACAAGAGCGGGGGGGAAAAAGCATAAAGCTCTTATGTACGTATGTTCAACTCTGCAGGATAAATTTAATCAGGTTTGCTTCATTACCCTTTTAGCTGGTTGCTGTCTGATGGTTGCTTGAAAGAAAGTTAGGAGGGTAAAATTGCCAGTCATTTTGAGAAAACTAAAAGGGGGGAAATAATAGTCTGACTCGGCTTTGTCATTCAGTAATTACATCCATAATTACCAGGTTGAAGTGAGATGCAGAAAATGTTCTGATGAACTGCTAAACTTGACGGAGGAGATTAAAAAAATACCCCATGTGTGTGTGTGTCTCTCTCTCTCTCTCGTTCTCTCTCTCTTTCTCTCTCTTTCTCTACATCATTTAGGCTCCTGCTGCATTTGCTATTCTTCTGCTTCCTGTGCAATTACCAAGCAGGATCTTTTCAGACCATTCATCAGTTGTAATTGGCTCATATATACTGCAGGAGCTCTTGCTAAAAACCTAACCCATCATTTTGCCTCATCCCACTCCTCCAATGCCCCTCTTTTGTCCTTCAAAGTGTGGAGCAGGAGAAGAGCTGTCTTTTCTCTCCGCTTTCCATAAATAAATATGGACATCCATCCATGCACACACAGAAACACATTCAGTACACAACTCAATTACAAAAAAAAACCCCACCCTTACGATCTTTTCATCTTGATTAATTAGCTATACTGTATTTAGATTTATCTCGGGTAAATATGACAATGTTTCCCTCCCACTAATTCGGCAAGTGTTCCATCTCTCAGGCTGGGGGGGTCAAACAGTACGCCCCTCAGACAGGGTCCGCAACTTGGGAGTCCTCCTGGACCCACAGCTGACCTTAGAACACCATTTGTCAGCTGTGACCAGGGGGGCATTTGCCCAGGTTCGCCTGGTGCGCCAGTTGCGCCCCTACCTGAACCGGGAGGCTCTCACAACAGTCACTCGTGCCCTTGTGACCTCTAGGCTGGAATACTGCAATGTGCTCTACATGGGGCTGCCCTTGAAGAGTATTCGGCGACTTCAGCTAGTCCAGAATGCGGCCGTGCGAGCGATTGTGGGTGCACCTCGTTTCACCCACATAACACCTATCCTCCGCGAGCTGCACTGGCTACCTGTCGATCTCCGGATACGCTTCAAGGTGCTACTTGTCACCCATAAAGCCCTTCATGGTAGTGGATCTGGGTACTTGAGAGACCGCCTACTGCCAATTACCTCCACTCGACCCATTAGATCCCATAGATTAGGCCTCCTCCGAGTTCCATCTGCCGGTCAATGCCGACTGGCAACTACGCGGAGGAGAGCCTTCTCGGTGGCAGCTCCGACCCTATGGAACGATCTCCCCGTGGAGATTCGTACCCTCACCACCCTCCAGACTTTCCGCACAGCCCTTAAAATCTGGCTATCCCGTCAGGCCTGGGGCTAAAGACTGTAACCCACC
This sequence comes from Thamnophis sirtalis, assembly GCF_051295495.1. Lineage (NCBI taxonomy): Eukaryota > Metazoa > Chordata > Lepidosauria > Squamata > Natricidae > Thamnophis > Thamnophis sirtalis. Next base: position 1,939,539 of record NW_028261396.1, read on the forward strand.
CGAATGGTATGAATGTTGTGCTTTTAATTATGTATTGTTTTACGTGTTAAATGTTTGTTTCCCCCCCCCCCTCGAGTTGTAAGCCGCCCTGAGTCCCCCCAGGGAAAAGGGCGGCATATAAATAAACTTTCATAACTCATAACTCATAACTCATAACTCAATGCCATATAATGCCATTAAAGTTATATGTGTCTTTCCCCTCTCAGCCAAAAAAACAAATGTTTGATTCTATCAAAATCACGACAACTTATTTTCTTTAGTGCCTCGGCAAGTCAAGAAAGAGAGCAGCTCTTGTTGAAAAATGAAGGAATAACATCTTTGTTTGAAGGTACGATGTACAAGGACGATATTGAACATAAGCATACTCGATGGTTGATTGGTGGGATTATACATAATTGAAAACAGTGATATACAAATATAAACGGTTGATAAATCTCTTTCATATCGGGGATCTGTGATTATATAAAGGTGTATTGTTATTAAACAGACAATCAAGAATGTCAGGGAACTGGGTTTATTGAAAAAAATATATTAATTGTCGTTGAATATACGTTGTACAATGAAAGTGAGGTATTTAGTTATATTAGATGAAAAATCTGTGATTGTAAATGCAATTGAGAATATGGATGCAAAAAACACTTGTAACCAAACGACATGATGTATGTAATGGATGAGATCATATTTTAAATATTTTTTTATTTTATTTTTATGTTTAAAAATAAAAAAAACAGATTGCAAAAAGAAAAAGAAACAGAGTGGGTCTATTGACATGTTTTCTAGAAACTTTGTTATCTGAGATTCCAAAAGAGGGAGAAGAAAGACAGAATTTGTTTTTTGCTCCCCAAAGAACTTCCTAAGTGTTAAGATGGGGGGAACGGACAGCTTGCCCTTATATAGGGAGCTGTCAGATGGCTCAGCCAATGAGCTCAAAGTATTTTCCCAGCCAGAACGGAGGACCTTGGTGGAGCCTATTTTCCTTCTTCGTATCTAACAATAAGCAATAGCAATAGCAATAGCAGTTAGACTTATATACCGCTTCATAGCCCTCTCTAAGCGGTTTACAGAGTCAGCATATTGCCCCCAACAATCCGGGTCCTCATTTTACCCACCTCGGAAGGATGGAAGACTGAGTCAACCTTGAGCCGATGAGATTTGAACCGCCAAACCGCAGATAACAGTCAGCTGAAGTGGCTGCAGTACAGCACTCTAACCACTGCGCCACCTTGGCTCTTATGCCTATCTATCAGGCTGATACTTCTTTTATATTGGATCTTACAACCGTAATGGTGTGCCGCTGAATATGGTAACTCTTCAAGTTGTATGCCAGCCCGTCAAGGTAAACCAGATTAGGAAATCAAAGTTATGAATGTTAATAGAATTTTTATTTTAGGGTTATAGTAACAGAGTCTTGTAAGTCTGAATGCACCTCACCCCTCTCTCTCTGCCTTTATCTTTAAGAAAGCTAAAGAAGGATCAAGTCAGGTTTGTTGTCTTAGTTGCGGCTCTTCCTCCTGTTCCTTGTGATTATGCTTACATCCCTTTACATTGTGTGTGCATACGTGACTAAGGGACTGAGGCCATGTTTACATATCACACTGAGCCACAACTTATGTAACCATAACTTCTTGACTAAATCACAGCTGGTTGGTTTTACACAATGCATTGTTTAAACTTCATAAACCACCTTATGGCTTAGCATGGTCTGTAAATACTGTTTGCAATGCACTTCGAGACAAATCTACAGAGAGTCCTCGGCTTACGTTTACTTGTTCAGGGATTTAGTCGAAGCTGCAGAAGGGCTGGGAAAAAAAAATGTCCTTGAAGTTCTCACCATTGCAGGATTCCCCATGATCACATGGTCATGAACAGGAACCTTGGGTCCCTCCCTCGCAATTACAAATGTCATAAGGAGCCATGGTCACGGAAGAGACGAGGTGGCGCAGTGGTTAGGGTGCAGTACTGCAGGCTACTTCAGCTGACTGTTATCTGCAGTTCGGCGGTTCTAATCTCACCGGCTCAAGGTCGACTCAGCCTTCCATCCTTCCGAGGTGGGTGAAATGAGGACCCAGACTGTGGGGGTGATATGCTGACTCTGTAAACCGCTTAGAGAGGGCTGAAAGCCCTATGAAGCGGTATATAAGTCTAACTGCTATTGCTATTGCCATTTGCAACCTTCTCCCCCTCCCGCAACAAAGTCAATAGGGAAACCAGTAGGGAAACCAGCAAGTCACTCTGGTAAGTCATTTCTGCTTTTGCCTTTAGCATCCCTGCCCTGCCCATTTACAGTTGTGCCGGTCCTCCTAGGCCCTTTCTGACTTCCCATGTCTCACATGCAGGATGCATTGGCCCTCCCTTGGCTCCTGTCTGCACTTCCTTACTTCAAAAGAGGCAATTTGCAAGGGTCACACAACTACAGTGCAAAACCATGGAAAGATGCAGCATTCTTAAATAGGTACGTCCCTCCAAACAACCTTTTTTTACTTTGTATCTGAAACGTTGCAGATCCCTAAGCTACCTCTTTATGGCTTGACAAGCTTTGCTTCTAGTCTCCAAGCACAAGTTTAAGTCTCCCCGTCAGGCCCATAAGCTACACTGTGAGTATCTTGACCCTGGCTACTAAGTGCAATATAAAGTTCCCATGGTTGTGTTATGAGAACCTGAATCGGAGGTGGGTTCCTATCACACCTATCCTATCACACCAGTTTGGTAGAACCGGTTCGTCAAATCTACCGAACCGGTTAGAAGAGGTTCCACCAGAAAGCAGTCCACACCTACAGAAGAGGTTCCAAATTTTTTTGAAACCCACCACTGACAGACAGACAGACAGACAGACAGACTCACAAAGAGAGAGAAAGAGAAAGAGAAAGAATGGAAGAAAGAAAGAAAGAAAGAAAGAAAGAAAAAAGAAAGAAAGAAAAAGTGAGAGAGAGATGAAAGAAAAAAGGGACAGAGAGACAAAAGGAAGGAAAGAGAGAGAGAGAAAGAAAGATAGAAATAAAAAAAGAAAAAAGAAAGAAAAAGTGAGAGAGAGATGAAAGAAAAAAAGGAAAAAGAGACAGAGACAAAAGGAAGGAAAGAGAGAGAGAGAGAGAGAGAGAGGACACATGGCCGGCAAGCCACTCCCACCAGGTCACATGGCTGGCAAGCCACTCCCACAAAGGAGGCCACACCCACAGAGTAGGTTCAAAAAAAATTTGAAACCCACCACTAACCTGAATGCATTGCCCTGAGTATACAGGCTTTGCTTGCTGCATCGGTCTCACTTCTGGCATTGCTAGCAACTTGTTAGTGTTTTAAGTCTCTAGGCTTTAAGTGCAAGATTCTGGAATAAAAATGATTCTGCCTATCCAGATCTTATTGACTGGCTGAAAACCAACAAATAATTGGCTCCAAGAGGTACCTATTCATCCAACTTGGATACCTGAACATCTGAAAAGTTGCTGTGCTTCCAACAAAATACACAACACGTCCTTTGGATCTGCTGCTATCTTAGGGATCTGGAAAATAAAGCAATGCACAACCTTTTTAAACAGACCCAGTAATTTTAAGGCCAACTCGTCTAATATCTGTTTTTAGTAAATTGGTAGACGCTGAGTACAATAAACTACAATTTATATAACCACAGTGTGTTGGATTTGTTGTGTTGGTTATAATTGGTTGGATTCACTGTGCCGAGGTGGCGCAGTGGTTAGGGTGCAGTACTGCAGGCCACTTCAGCTGACTGCTATCTGCAGTTCAGCGGTTCTAATCTCACCGGCTCAAGGTTGACTCAGCCTTCCATCCTTCCGAGGTGGGTGAAATGAGGACCCAGATTGTAGGGGCGATATGCTGACTCTGTAAACCGCTTAGAGAGGGCTGAAAGCCCTATGAAGCGGTATATAAGTCTAACTGCTATTGCTATTGCTATTGCTAAATCTAAATGTCTATGTCTACTCACACCTCTGTAGGTTTCTGCATGTACCTAGGCTCACAAACCGTGCTCATTGGTACAAGAGTTAATGGTACAAGGGCTTTTCCCCACTCCATTCTTAAGTTGCATTTCTCTCATGTGTACATCAATTAGAAATGAAATTGGCTTTAAAAACACTTTTCTGGAGTTCACCCATTTCTTTTACCAAACCATGTTTATCAAGCTTTTTATTAATAGAATCCCCTGATTATTTCCCATCTAGAAGGGAGGGAGTGGGGGAGGAAGGAAGGGATGGAGGGAATAAAGAAAGAAGGCTAAAGTTCCACTATTTCATCCGTGGATTTGTTTTTAAATTCATCAGCTTATCATTATCCAGTGATGAACTTGTTAAAGAATGCTCACTTAGAGCAGCAATTAGGGACCAAAGGGGAAGAGGTCTTCATGCTGCAATACAGTGGTGGGTTTCAAAAATTGTTGGAACCTACTCTGTGGGTGTGGCCTCCTTTGTGGGAGTGGGTTGTCACCCATTTGACCGGATGGGAGTGGCTTGCCGCCCATGTGACCGAATGGAAGTGGCTTGCTGCCCATGTGACTGGATGGGAGTGGCTTGCTGCCCATGTGACTGGATGGGAGTGGCTTGCCGTCCATGTGACCGGATATGAAATTATGAATTAGTACTTAGGTCGGTCCAAGTAGCTATTCAGAAGTTAGTGGTTAGAACCAATCGTAAAGCAAGATATGGAATTAAAACCAGAAATATTTTGTTGGCTATTTGAAAGGGAGTATAATATATATTTAATTTTACGCATGTTAGCAGCTGCTGGAATTGTGTTTGCACAACAGTGGAAAAGCAGAGATATGTAAATGAATAAATATTACAATGTGCAGGAATGAATAAATTGACAATTAAAATCAAGAAGGCTTTGAATACTTTTTCACGTGGGATTGGTTTTAGCAACTGCCAACTAACGGAAACAGAAATTAGAAATCCAAAAGTATGAAAGGAAACACCAATTATGTAAGGAAAGGTCCCTAAAATGTATAAGGAAATATTACTAGATCATTATTAATGCGTAGATAACTGTGGGACATTACACATACAATAGCCAGTTAGAATAGGGACATTGCTTATAAAGGAACAAAATGCTGTAGGAGAACCAGACACCATCAATGACATTGGTTGGTCTAAAACTAAGACCATAGTCAAGATATTTGATTTGTGCTTCCACAAGTAAGAAAATGCTACTGTTGACTTACAGCACAGCAGGAAAAAAATGATCAGAAGCTGCCTACTTGATGGACTGGAGGCAAATAGAAAAAGGACCACAAAATGGTTATATATGTCACCCTTAGATTTAATAAGCAAACCTCCAAGTCCTATATTCAATAAAAATTCCACCTATGCTTAATACTACTCAGCTATCCGTAAATAAGGCAAAGGTAAGTGGGTGTAATGAACGGCATCTTGCAAGAAAGGTTTAGCGGTAGCATCATAAACTCACAATTTATAACTGGCTACATTCCTCTGTATAGCAGCCCTATTGTAAACTGCCCTTCATGCACTCCTTTCATGAAATTATCCACAGCATATTCCAGAATGTTAATGGGCCCATCACTTCAGCCTTGTTGAAAATAAGCCATAAACAAAAGTTTAAGAACCAGAGTGGTTCGAATATTGTATTAAAACAATGGCTAGTGTTACAGCTATCAGGTGTGACTTATGAAAAATTGGATGCCTGCTCGGAGTTAGAGCTTTCTGTATTTCTAGTGATCACTCAGTTGTTGTTTTTTTCATGTGTGAACTTGATTATTGCTCACTTGAGCTTTCCCCCCTCCCAAAAAAAGAAATGTTGACAAACTCCTTTGTTAAACATTCCTGAGCTAAATTAGAAGATATAATTTAAGAGGAAAGGTTCTTAACATGGATTGGTATCTCATTAAACAAGGAGCAGGAATATGTGGGCTGTTCAGAGATGTGATAATAGTATTCTCCCCAAGTTTTAGACTGTAAGAACAAATCAATACTAGATTAAATAAAGCCAGACTGATGGCAGCACTAATGATGAAGTTATTTTGGACACACACACAATGCAAAGGCAGGAATCACTGAAAAAAGACTGATGCTTGTAAAAACTGAAGAGGTCAACAAGATGGACAAGATGGCTAGATTAACTATTACTGATGACACTGTGATTATATGTGGGCATCTAAGCACAACTACACTGGTGCCAATGTATATAGCAATAGCAGTAGACTTATATACCGCTTCATAGGCCTTTCAGGCCTCTCTAAGCGGTTTTACAGAGAGTCAGCATATTGCCCCCAACAATCTGGGTCCTCATTTTACCCACCTCGGAAGGATGGAAGGCTGAGTCAACCCTGAGCCGGTGAGATTTGAACCGCTGAACTGCTGATCTAGCAGTAGCCTGCAGTGCTGCATTTAACCACTGCACTACCTTGGCTCATATAATAGCAATAGCAATAGCAGTTAGACTTATATACCGCTTCATAGGGCTTTCAGCCCTCTCTAAGCGGTTTACAGAGTCAGCATATTGCCCCCAACAACAATCTGGGTCCTCATTTTACCCACCTCGGAAGGATGGAAGGCTGAGTCAACCTTGAGCCGGTGAGATTTGAACCGCCGAACTGCAGATAGCAGTCAGCTGGAGTGGCCTGCAGTACTGCACTCTAACCACTGCGCCACCTCGGCTGTGTAGTAAATTATGCTTAACCCGACGTGTGAAAAACAAACAGAACTCCTCAAAAAGCATAGCACACGACTGTGATAACTTCATTAGATATACGATTTCAAGCATCTTAGAAGGAAGGTGCTCAGAGAACATGTTTTACAATAAATAGCTGCCTGCCTCTATCCACGGCTCTCATTTAAGGTGTCCCTTTGGCATCCTAAACTAATTTCCGATATCGCCAACTATTTTTGTTGCTCCTTCTTTTCATTTTCCTCCTGTAAAGGTTATTTAACTGGCGTTTAGTTGCCATGGCTTTCCTGATTGCTCTCTAAATATTCTGCTCATGAACACAATATTATCTGAATCTTGATAAAGGTTAGAGAAAGCATGGGTAAGAAATAATAAGGAGAGTCGCGCGAGTATGTTGTGCTCCTGAGACGATAGCAATCTGAAATTATTTCCCAGCAATGACATTGTGCCATTCATTGGGTAGGTTTTCAATTCTAATTTGTTGCAAGAGGCAAAGGAATCAGGGTGGGATAGATTAAACTACAATCAAATGTAATAGAACAGGAATCTCTCCCCCTCCCCCCACACACAAATAATATGCATGATTTAGGACATGGCTTAGGACCTGGATACCTACGGGACCGCCTCCTGCCACATACCTCCCAACGACCTATAAGATCTCACAGATTGGGCCGCCTTCGGGTGCCGTCGACCGGGCAATGCCGGTTGGCGACTACTCGGGGGAGGTCTTTTTCTGTAGCTGCCCCGGCCCTGTGGAATGATCTCCCCGCAGAGATCCGGACCCTTCCCACTCTCTCAGCCTTCCGTAAAGCCACTAAAACCTGGCTGTTCCGGCAGGCCTGGGGTTATTGACCCCAAAATATGGTCCAGCCCCACTTGGAATGGAGTGCATGGTGAGTTTTTTAAATCTATCTTTCCTTTCTTCCCTTCTTTTTGATTTTGTAAAGAGCCAAGGTGGTGCAGTGGTTAGAGTGCAGCACTGCAGGCTACTTCAGCTGACTGCAGTTCTGCAGTTCGGCTGTTCAAATCTCACCGGCTCAAGGTTGACTCAGCCTTCCATCCTTCCGAGGTGGGTAAAATGAGGACCCGGATTGTTGGGGGCAATATGCTGACTCTGTAAACCGCTTAGAGAGGGCTGAAAGCCCTATGAAGCGGTATATAAGTCTAACTGCTATTTATTTGTATTGTTAGCCGCCCGGAGTCCTACGGGATTGGACGGCATACAAATGTTATTAAACTTTGAAACTTTGAAAACTTTAGAGGTAGGAAGCCACAATGGCCCTACTAATCGTCACCTCAGAAGAATTCCATTACTGAGACCTGGTCAAGCTGTTGCCTACTGAAGATTCACAAGATCAGAAAAGGAATCGTTTTCTTTTGCTTTTCATTCCAAGCCGCTACCATTCAATACCCAGGTGCTCTGCAAATGGAGGCAGGTTAGGGTAAGGAATAAAAACCTCTGAAGAATCAAACGATCACTTTGTCAAACTCTTTATTGCTAGACCTCACTTGTAAACTTTCAGGAATAAATATCTATGAATATATACACCAGATATTCCTCTTGGGGACATTTAAGGAACTGGCTGCAGAATTCCTTTGGGCTCCTTCTCAGAAGCACTGCTTGAATTCACCGATGAGGTAATGAGGGAAGAAAGGAAAAGAACAACAGGTTCTTTTACTACAATTAGGTAGTAAATCAGGGACTGTACTTGGATTGCTGAGTTGCTACGTACAGGAAGAAGATGAAATTGGCTAAATTAAATATATATTAAAGAAAGAAAGAAAGAAAGAAAGAAAGAAAGAAAGAAAGAAAGAAAGAAAGAAAGAAAGAAAGAAGCAAGGAAGGAAGGAAGAGGAAAGAAAGGAGGGAGGAAAGAAAGGAAGGAAAGGAAGGAAGGAAAGAGAGAGGGGAAAGAAGGAAGGAAAGAAAGGAAAGAGAGAAAGAAAGAGAGGAAGGAAGGAAGGAAGGAAGGAAGGAAGGAAGGAAGGAAGGAAGGAAGGAAGGAAGGAAGGAAAAGAAGGCTGAGTAGTAACAAAATACTTAGGAAACCTTGCCACGAGGCAACAGGCATTCAACTCCTTCATTCACTAGTACTTAGATGTATATACTCTACTGCTTCACAGAGTTTTACAGCCCTTCTAAGCAGTTTATTTGAGATATTTGAGATACCTTGGTACAAAAATTGTTGCCCTATGATGAACCACTTTTTCACCCAATTAAATGTTACATATAAAAGAGTTTTGCTAGTATACAATTGCGTTCATTCTGCTGGAGGCTGACTTGCTGCCCACTTTCAAAATGATGTTTTATTTGCATCTCTATTTTTCCTGCCTATTTTAAACTGCACAGTTCTTTGTTCTTATAACGACATTCTTAGCACCTTTTTTCTCTATATACACATAATAGAACATCTGCCTCATCTCTATTTTTTTTTAAACTGTCGTCGTATTATGTGCATTTTTGTTCTCACCCACAACTGATTTGACTACCTTATTCCACCAAGCATCCTTTCTCATGGTTTACATTATTTATTTATTTATTTATTTATTTATTTATTTATTTATTTATTTATTTATTTATTTAGTAAGTAAGTAAGTAAGTAAGTAAGTAAGTAAGTAAGTAAGTAAGTAAGTAAGTAAGTAAGTAAGTAAATTTACAGGCTTCCCAATCCCGAAGGGCTCCGGGCGGCTTACAAAGCGAAAAGAAGAGAAATTAATAAAAAAATAAAGAAAACAAGTTAAAAACATCATACATGCACCCAATCTGATTGGGGCTGGACCCCAGCAATGAGGTCAACAGCCCCAGGCCTGCCAGAATAGCCAGGTTTTAACAGCTTTCCTGAAGGCCATGAGAGTGGACGAGGTCCGGATCTCTGGGGGTAGTTCGTTCCAAAGGGTCGGAGCAGCCACAGAGAAGGCTCTCCTCCGGGGAGCCGCCAGCTGACATTGTCTGGCTGACGGCATCTGAAGGAGGCTCACCCTGTGGGATCTCACCGGCCATTGGTAGGTATGTGGCAGTAGGCAGTCTCGCAGGTACCCTGGTTCCAAGCCATGTAGGGCTTTAAAGGTGATAACCAGCACCTTGAATTGCATCCGGAGACCAATAGGAAGCCAGAGGAGCTCGCGGAGGATAGGTGTTAGACCCAATTAGTCTAACTCAGAGGTGGGTTGCTACCGGTTCGCACTGGTTCGGGTGGTGGAAATTGATACTGGGTCGCCAAACCAGTAGGGACGCGGTATGCCCCCGAATCACTTCCCCGGTTGCCCATGCCATGGCTGGCATGTTTTTAGTCTTTTTTTTAATGTTCTGCACATGCACAGAAAAATTTACAGGCAACTGTGCACGTGTGCGCAGCGCGTGTCTAGCACGTGCGAATCGGCAGTAATGCCAGCAACGAAACCATCCCTGGTGTCACATTTGGAGGAAACAGTTTTGTGGGGAATAAGCAAATCTCCTTTCTAAGCAAATGCCCTACCAATGACCCTTTTCACTGATTCTTAAGTTTCCAAGTAGTCAAAATGCTTTTGATGTAATGTCTAGTACAGACCAGAGGTGGGTTCCTACCAGTTCGCACCTATTCGGTAGAACCGGTTCGTCAAATCTACCGAACCGGTTAGAAGAGGTTTCACCAGTGGACCCGGAAAGCAGGCCACACCTACAGAAGAGGTTCCCAAAAAATTTGAAACCCACTACTGCCCCCACTCCAGAGAGACAGACTGACACAGAGAGAGAGAGAAAGAGAAAGGAAGGAAGAAATAAATAAATAAGAAAGAAAAAAGAAAGAAAAAGAGTGAGAGATGAAAGAAAAAAGAAAAGAGAGAGACAAAAGGAAGGAGAGAGAGAGAGAGAGAAAGAGAGAGAGAGAGAGAGAGAGAGAGAGAGAGAAAACACATGGCCGGCAAGCCACTCCCATCAGGTCACATGGCTGGCAAGCCACTCCCACAAAGGAGGCCACACCCACAGAGTAGGTTCCAAAAATTTTTGAAACCCACCACTGAGTACAGTGTTGTCAAATTTGCAGCCCCAGTTCAGTTTAGCGAAGGGGGGGGGAAGTCCCAATACATCACGTGACACTGCCATGACGACGTGAGTTTGACACCACTGGTCTTGTCTCATTCCCACACTAGCACAGTATTTTCTGCAAGGTATAGAGCAAACACGAGCCAATCATTCCCTTATACAAATGATTTCAAACTGTCACTAAGATTTGTGGTTGACCACAGATAATCTCATGAGAGATATGCAAAGATGGAACGATTGGCAATAAACTTGACTTGCAAAAATCCATTTCTTCTGGTTTCTCTTTACTACGCAGTTTGGGTCCAGAAGTTAATTTCTGAACATACTTAAAATGCCATATCTACTAAATCCAAATATTAGTTCTAAAATACCACTTAACTAGTTAGTTAAATTATGATAATCAACACCATTTCTCAATTTTAGCAAATATTACATTACAATATACTTGGTCTGAGTTTTCTGGAAGCCGTCCAGAACCATTAACATTTTAAAGTCATAATCATGAATTATAATGGCCATAATGCTGGAGGCTTCTTGTTGCCCACTTTCAAAATGATGTTTTATTTGCATCTCTATTTTTTTCTGCCTATTTTAATCCGCACTGATTTGCAACACAATCAGGTGCAGAAGTTGAATTCATGGAAGTTACTTTATCTCCACTAAATTTGGCTTTCATCACGACTTGTAAGGAAAACCAGACTCTGTATATCATTTTCTCCAAAGAAGAGCAGCTTTAATATGCTTTTCCACTGTTAGAATATTTTCTTTATATGCTTACAATAACATGCTTCCAATGAGTTTAAATTAAGTTTTAATAGAAGATGACGTAGGCAGTTAGTAATGCCATTTTTAGAAAAAGAAAAAGCTGACTCCTGCCATTGGGGAGGGGGAGAACACTTCATGGAGCAAGACAAATGTAAAATAAGACATATATCTTATGCCTAGAAATAAATACATACCTATTTCCCTGATCCAATAGGTATATATTTAGTGCAGGGGTGGGTTTCTTGCCCCGTTCTAACTGGTTCGGTTGGAACGGGGCCAGTGGCGTCCTCATGCATGCGTGCACGCGCGCGGCACATGCATGCGTACTAGCGTCTGTGCGATGCTCCAGCTGCTCCTGGAGGATCGCGCAGGCACTCTATGCGTCCTGCGCATGCGTGGAAGTGCAGAACTTGTCAAAACCGGGTAAGGAGCGCGGGCGCGCGGGTGGGCCCTTCGCCGTTCCCGGAAGTTACTTACTTCCGGGTTCGCCGACCAACCGGTTTGCAGGGACCGCCATGAACCGGTTGAAACCCACCCCTGATTTAGTGTCACAACCCCTGGTATGCCCAAATATGAGAGGAAGCTTACTGCTTCCATTTCTGTCTATTGGCTCGCCCAAGAGACCATCCAGACAGCAACCCAATATTTTTATTGTTGCCTTTGTTACATTTGTGTTGTATTTGTGCTGATAAATAAATAAAGGGAGATTAGTATAGATCTATTTCAAGCTATTTAGCTCTCATCAGCTAGCCATATCCTTACTGGGATTCAAACCTGGGCTGTATTACATATTAGGCAGTTGTGTTAACCACTAAGCCACACGGTTCTCCTCCTTTATCAGCTGAGCCAGGGAAATAGGTATGTATTTAGTGTCACAACCCCTGGTATGCCCAAATATGAGAGGAAGCTTACTGCTTCCTTTTTCTGTCTGTCGGCTCGTCACAAGAGACCCAATATTTTTACTGTTGCCTTTGTTACATTTGTGTTGTATTTGTATTTGTGTTGTGTTTGTGTTGTAAAAGAGGAGAACCTTGTGGCTTAGTAGTTAACACATCTGCCTAACATGTAATACAGCCCAGGTTGTATATATGAATGATAACATGCTCACTTAAGGAGATATACGGTATGCTTTAACTCTAGATAAGGAGACAGCTGTTTTGACTCTAAATAATGAAGTATCTGCTTTAAATCTAGACAGGGAAACATTTGTTTGCAATAAGCTAACACATTCCATTCTATTGTTAATGATTGGCTAACTCTTTAAATTAAAAAAATACTCTAAAAAAGGGAGACAGAGACAGAGCAGTAATCCAATGTAGCCGCCATGTCATGTCATCTCATGTCACTTGACAACCTTGGCAAATCGCCATCTCCCATTTTCTTTGACCTCTACTGATTGTCTGGTGTGTTTTATTAGATTCCCAACTTGGGCACAGACTGTGGGAAACAAAGTTGTCCCATCCTTCTGACAGCCTTCTTTTATAGCAGTAGTTCCCAAACTTGGCAACTTTTAAGACTTGTGGACTTCAACTCCCAGAATTCTCCAGCTAGCTCTCTTCTGTCTGGAGAACTCTGGGAGTTGAAGTCCACAAAATCTTAAAGTTGCCAAGTTTGGGAACCACTGTTTTATAGTAACAGGCCAGAACAAAAAATAAGAGACTTCCCAAAGCATCTATCCTTGACTCATAATGTCACTAATGAGAATTTTCCCCTTTGGCAAATATTTATTCTTCACAGGTGAGCTATTGGAGAGGTTAGCCTTGAGGAGAAAAGTAAAAAGGGTGGACCATGTATTTGAGTCGCTTGGTAGAATAGAGAATGGACATAAGTACACCTGCTTTATACATAAGAGTAAACCAAGAATTGGTCAACATCGCTGAACAATAAAAACGGTCTTGTTTACATACAATTTCACTTTATCGCGAACAAGTTCACACCTAACAGTAACCTAAAAGCAAACAACCTCACTTTGCTTTGTGGCAATATGTATGGACCAAGCCACAGAGCTAGAAATAACTTCAAAATATTCTAATTTTCATGTTGTTAAAAGGACTGCTCCCAAGGACTGTTTAGAAACTTCCAACAAGCCACTTGTAACAAGGCTTTTTGTTCTGTATAAAAGTTCTTTCTGGTGCTTTGCCTAATAATTCCTTCTTTTAACAGTTTGTGATTGCTGGTTTAGGTCTGACAGAAAGAAATGGGTGGGTATTTACACTGCAATAAAATATATTGCCGTCAGCTTTAGCTTAGTCTTAAAATCCAGGCAGTAAAATGTGATTATGACTTAGCATTACTCCATAAACTGACTTTAGGTTCAACCCAACGTTGAATCCACAAATTGAAAACAGCTCCCTACAATTTCCTAGGCTCTATGAAGATATTATCTGACAAAAGAAAATAAGATAATTGCAGTATCTAAGATACCATAAATGTTGACTTTTTTCAAACAACACTCATAATTGCAGTGAGGACCACTTATGTTATAAGCAGTAATTTTTCATATACAAATTTTTGTGTTTTCTAAGTAAAGGAGGCTTTTTAGCAGAGAGTTACACTGCCTCCTGTTCTGAAAAGAAAAAAGATTTTTAGATTAATACTGGCATTCAAGAAATTTCTCACTAGCGATTGCTTATAGAAGTTGATGATGATTTTTAGTTCATGATTGTGAATATGGTTTTTAGAAATAGTTTTTTCTAAGCAGAGTAAGGTTATTAAAAATACAAATTACATCTTATTACAGCCTACTACAGTAACTGATCCAAAGGTTTTCTGGGCCAAAAGTAGTGTTTACAGAGAGGCCTTACCATGATATTTATCTGGGACAGGGACATTAAAACATCTGGAGTGGCCCAAAGAGCAATAGCAATAGCAATAGCAGTTAGACTTATATACCGCTTCATAGGGCTTTCAGCCCTCTCTAAGCGGATTTACAGAGTCAGCATATTGCCCCCAACAACAATCCGGGTCCTCATTTCACCCACCTCGGAAGGATGGAAGGCTGAGTCAACCCTGAGGTTTTTAGGTTATTAGGAAAAGCATACGCCTCCTTCCTGCTGATATCACCCTCCTGATAAGGCCACAGGGATGGGGAGAAAAAAATAACATGAATAAAATTACAGTCTTCCTAAAGTATCTGTGTATGCCTCTACAATAACAAACATACATCAAGCTGACTGATGTGTATTTGACCAACCACTAGTATGGGCCACTCACCACTTCTTGGGTGCAAGATATATAGCAATAGCAATAGCAGTTAGACTTATATACCGCTTCATAGGGCTTTCAGCCCTCTCTAAGCAGTTTACAGAGTCGGCATATTGCCCCCACAGTCTGGGTCCTCATTTCACCCACCTCGGAAGGGTGGAAGGCTGAGTTCAACCCTGAGCCAGTGAGATTTGAACTGCCGAGCTGCAGAACTAGCAGTCAGCTGAAGTGGCCTGCAGTACTGCACTCTAACCACTGCGCCACCTTGGCTCATACTTTATGATGTCCTCTTCCTGCTCCCTGCTGAATGTAAATGCATCCTAGGCTAGTATTTTCCAGTTTCAGTTCTCAAATGCTGCTTTCTGACTGGAACCAATGTCACCCCTTCAAAGCAGATGGTTTTCAGGGCTTGGTACCATTCTCATAGCTGCTCCAGCTCTGATGGAGTACCAAGGTACCTAGTTGGGTAATGAAACACCAACATGAAAACAACCAAACTCAGAGAGCACGAAAGACCCCACAGTTCAAGTTCTGAACTATAAATATTCTCTTCTGTCAGTACAACAAAGAGGACAGTGATAGCTCTGAACAAACAAACCAGAGGTGGGTTCCTACCAGTTTGCACCTATTCGGTAGAACCGGTTCGTCAAATCTACCAAACCGGTTAGAAGAGGTTCCACCAGTGGACCCGGAAAGCAGGCCACACCTACAGAAGAGCTTCCAAAATGGTTTGAAACCCACCACTGGTCCTTGGATATGATTATTCTACACTATCATGCTCATATTTATAAAACTCAGTGCTTCTGTGAAAGGTAAGGATGACTACTGCGTTTGTGGTGCAATCAGAACATTGCGTGTGTTGAAGTTGTTTTAACGCAAACCAAAGATGCCTTTTAAAAAACAAGTTGACATCCTATTCTTATGCATGCCAGTGCTGTGTGTGAGGTCATTTAAGGTGGTTCTGACAAGTGTCGTCGGCATCTTCATATCCAGCCACATGGGCGGCAAGCCACTCCCATCCGGTCACATGGGAAGCAAGCCACTCCCACAAAGGAGGCCACACCCACAGAGTAGGTTTGAACAATTTTTGAAACCCACCACTGTCGTAGCTGCTCCAGCTCTGATGAAGTACCAAGGGAGGATGCACTGATGATGTTACCAAGTTGGGTAATGAAACACCAACATGAAAACATCCAAACTCAGAGAGCACGAAAGACCCCACAGTTCAGTTCTGAACTATACATATTCTCTTCTATCAGTACAACAAACAGGACAGTGATAGCTCTGAGCAAACAAACAAACAAACTAATTAACTGAAAGGAAATATTTTTGTTCAGTTTTCTGCAGTTTTGCTCAGTAAAACGGTCGCTAAAATTTAGCTAAAGAGCAATCATCCACATCATCATCCAGGACCACTGGGCTAATATGTTTCCTACTGGTTGGTTGGCAGTTGCTGGAGCTAATCAAAAGAGAACAACCCCTAAACTAATGGTATTTTTATTATATTATAGGAAACAGGTCCACTTCTCTTCTGCATATTTGTTGCAGCATCGTTACCATACAGAATTAGGAATGTCCTTGATATTTTTAGACAAATCTTTTTCATAAATTTCATATTTTACAATAGGAACAAAATAGATGTCAGATAGCGCTTTCCACAACAAGGAACCAGTGAGATGAAGCAGAAACTACATTCAGAACTCAGCCCCCAAATTTAGGTTTCATATCTTGGCTTTCTTAGCAACCCTTTCAAGAGCCAGACACAGTTCCTGGTCTCAGGCAGTGTTACGTTTCTGCAAGTTTGGACTGAGAGAACACAAGAGTTGGCACAGTAAAAGGCAAAAAGTAGGCAACCAGCAAATAACCTCAGATGAGAACCTCAGATGAGAACTCAGGCAAATTCCAGGTCAAGGCTGCCCAAAGTCAAGCCAAATTTGGCATTTACAATGTAATTTGGCATTTACAATGTCAAATCAAGGGAGGAACAAGGGCATAGATAACAAACCAGGGAGATAAGCTTCTAAGCAATTGTCACAGCACACAAAGCCAAACACTGAAGTTGCTTCTAGCAACTGGAGACTGTTTCCACGAGGCTTAAATAATCTCCCTGCTGAGTGTGCACAACTCTTGCCAATCTGGTTAGTTCCGAGTCTTGCTGCTCGTTCACGAGTTGCAACCTTCAGTGTGGGGCAGAGATCTTTCACTGGGGTGACAGAAGTGAGTAGTTGACGCAACCTATGTTATGGCTAAGTGACTCTGAGATTGTGGCAGTTAGGAGTCTTGCTGCACCTTAACTTTGAAGGAAATATTTGACCATATTGACTCAAAAAATATCTTGAGAAGCCCTAAAGTTGGATACAATAATTTAACAACCAGTTCTCTGCCCTAATGACCATCTGGGTAGGCATGGCTTGGTAGTCATGTGACTGGGTGGGATTGGCCAACTCAATGTCGTGGCACAACATAACTGTGAACGTCAAAAGCGCGCCGACAAAACCGTGGTGCTAAAACCGCGATGTCAAAAGCGCGCCGACAGAAGTGCGATTTAAGTTAAGGTAAGGTTTAGGGTTAAGTTTAGGTTTAGGGTTAGGGTTAGGGTTAGGGTTAGGGTTAGGGTTAGGGTTAGGTTTAGGGTTAGGGTTAGGGTTAAGTTTAGGGTTAGGTTTAGGTTTAGGGTTAGGGTTAGGGTTAGGTTTAGGGTTATGTTACAGCGCGCTTCGGTTGGCACGCTGTTGTCGGTGCACTTCAGCGCTCATTCGTCTCCACGGTTTTGTCACCGCGTTTTAGTCACACGCGCTTTTGTCATATGCACATTTGTGGTGGAACCACTCAATGTCACTCAGGTCGGTGGGCACTTCACCTTAGCTGTTACAATGTAATAAGGGTTAACCGGAGAGGCAGTTTCTGTAAGCAGGGCGATAAAGATTAGGCTAGAAACAACACCAGAATGTTCCCTTCCTGCCTTCCTTACAGGATTAGCCCTGCAAAGTGGGGAAAAACAAGATTTCTTCCAACAACCGGTTCTCCGAACTGCTTAGAAAGTTACCAACCGGTTCTCCCGAATAGGTGCGAACTGGCTGAATCCCACCACTGATACAATACCATTGACTGGCATAAACATTTTAAGGAGAGTTTGATTCCTATTTCATTGGACACATATTAGGATTTTTTTCCCTAAAAAAAGGGGGGGTCCTACCAGTTTCATAGCAGTTTATTTGGAAAGCTAAGGTCCCTTGTGCAAGTTATCACCCAATTTGTTAAATATGGAGTTATCACCCAATTCGTTGAACTGCTTTGACAAGAAAATAATAGAAGGGCTTACAAACCTTGCATCACCATATGGTTTTATGAAAGGATGTCAAGCCTCTGACAATATTGGGTGATTAGTAGATGTATTATTATATCTGATTAAAAATGAAGCACTATTTTGGTATCATTAGCAGAAGAAAAAGCTTTCGATACCGTATGAATCGAATAAAAATGATAAAGAAAATTGGATTTCCAACTGAGTATTTTAATCCCTCTGCTCTTGTTAATTATAGACAGGATTCCCCAGTAAATAAAATGTAACCCTAAGGCTTTAAAAATGTCCCTCATATCTGCTAATTTTCACTTTAATGTTGGAACACTTTGCATGATTAATAATACAGATAATATTCAGGGATTCCATGCAGCAAAATTGTAATTTAAGTTGTCATATGCATATGATATTGTAGTATTTAGTAATTTTTAATAATAATCCCCCCCATTTGTAAAAAAAAAAAACTATACTGCAATATTATAAGCATTCTAGGGACAAATAGATTGAAATAAGCCTCATATTATGCCAGCTGATAATTAATTTCCTATACATGTAGATAAACATTTATGATTTGTTAATTTGTAAATACTGGTATTATACTCTTGGGATTGTATTATATCCTGCAGTTAATGATTCCTTGGAAAGTGAGGATTTTCTCCAAGTGCCTTCACCAAAGAAGGTGAAGATGGTCTTTACAAGGAGGAGCTTTCGATGGTATCACAATAAAGCTTTTGTTTTCTCAAGCTAATTGACCTTTAAGTACATATAGAATAGAATAGAATAGAATAGAATAGAATAGAATAGAATGGAATGGAATGGAATGGAATGGAGTGGAGTGGAGTGGAGTGGAGTGGAGTGGAGTGGAGTGGAGTGGAGTGGAGTGGAGTGGAGTAGAGTAGAGTAGAGTAGAGTAGAGTAGAGTAGAGTAGAGTAGAGTAGAGTAGAGTAGAGTAGAGTAGAGTAGAGTAGAGTAGAGTAGAATAGAATGGAAGATTTGGAAGGGACCTTGGAGGTCTTCTAGTCCACCCCCTGCTTTGGCAGGGAACCCTACACCTCTTCAGACAAATGGTTATCCAACAACTTATTAAAAACTTCCAGGGTTGGAGCATTCACAACTTCTGTTCCACTGATTAATTGTTCTAGTGGAGTGTACATTGCTTTAGCCTTCGAATAAGCCCTTTGCAGCTGCCCAGCTTACAGACTTAATGTCCTCTGATTTTGCATTTTATTGGATAAGGTTTTTTTAATTCAAATTGTGTTTTAAGGTATTTTATTGTAAGCCACCCAGAAAATAACGGTTATTGGGCTGTTAATTTTTTTTTTAAAAATAAACCTTGGTTATTAAAAATGAATATTTCAGATTGTATTACCCAAATTAAAGTTTGCAACAAAAGATGACTGAAAATACCTGACAGATTCTGAAGAGAAAAAAAACGTAGGTATAACTAAGCTTCCAAATTGATACAAATTTTAAGAGCATTGCCTATGTTGGTTTCATTTAAATACTTTATATCAGTGTTTCTCAACCTTGGCTACTTGAAGATGTCTGGACTTCAACTCCCAGAATTCCCCAGCCAGCGAATACTGGCTGGGGAATTCTGGGAGTTGAAGTCCAGACATCTTCAAGTTGCCAAGGTTGAGAAACACTGCTTTATATGGAGTGTTAAGTTAATGGCTATTTTTATATATATAGGGAGGAAATAGAAAGGCTTTCTCTCATAAAAGTATGTTTTTCTGTATTTTTTATGATTTTAATGAATACCATTGGGCATATTTTAATCATTTATTGGGGAAAAAAGATGACATTCAACTTGTACCACTGAAGGCTCAGCTTGAGGATTATTACTTTACCCTTGAAATTCAGGTAAGTGCCTAAATTACAACAGGAACATTGTGATTTTTCTAGCACTTAACATAGACGCATTTTGGTTTAATTGAGTAGAAAATGAAAATTTGATTTTGACTCCCACAAGAAACTGACATGTTGGAACAAACTTTATTTTAAAAAAAACCAAGGACAGATTGGTTGAAAAGATTTGCTTTCAATCACTTTATAAGTAATGATACTTCTGAAACTTACAGATTGAATATACAGTACTTTATTAAAACCGTTTGAATCTATCATAAGATTGAATTCTACCATGCAGAATGTTTATGTAGTGTTTGAGTATTGTACATTGCCAAATCAATGGTCTCCGATTTTAAGAAATGTTCAATATGTTTTGTTATGCTTTAAAACTTAGTTTAGCAAAGCACTCTTTTGGGGTTATAGATTGGATTCCTCAAAGGATATTCCAAAAGGTTTGGCTGATTTTTCTAAAGTGGAGTTATAATTCACAAGTTTTGCCAGAGATGGGTTCCTACCGGTTCGCACCTGTTCGGTAGAACCGGTTCGTCAAATCTACCGAACCGCTTAGAAGAGGTTCCACCAGTGGACCCGGAAAGCAGACCACACCTACAGAAGAGGTTCCAAAAATTTTTGAAACTCACCACTGAGTTTTGCTCATGTCCACTAGTAGAACCTAACTGATTAGACATTATTACTATGGTGACTCAAATATTTGGAAGGAAATTAAAGTTTAATAATATCAATGTGGCAGTAAAGTATATTCTAAAAATCTGGAATGCATCTATTTACGTAAGCCATAAGTACATTGTGCCTGGACTCTGTCAAAAAAGACAATTATGTATTCCAGGGGGGGGGGGGGGAAACTTGTAGTAGATTCTAAATCTTGACTCAATAAAATGGTGTTAACTCTCAGCTTTAATGGGCCTTTTATCGTGGAGATGCAAGATCAGACAGTATAATGCTGCATGGTTTAAATTTTAACTCATTGTTTAAAAATGGCATGTTTAACCAGCTATATAAATACAGTATATTATTTTGACATAATTAAAGAGCAATGATATTTTAATTGCATTTTTCTTTTTTTATTATTTCTAGTGTTATGCATGGATGTATAAAGGAGGGAGGGAGAGGGAAGGAAGGAAGGAAGGAAGGAAGGAAGGAAGGAAGGAAGGAAGGAAGGAAGGAAGGAAGGAAGGAAGGAAGGAAGGAAAATCTAGTGTTCTGATTTCTTAAAGTTAAACCAATTTATCTTGGACTCCGGGGTGCCAAGCCTCTTTTCTGTAACTTACTGCTACAAACCTTTCCTGACACCTGTCTTACAACTATCTGGACCCACCCTTAGTGTTTACCTATCTTTTATTTTACAATAAGCAAAGCCAGAATTTTTGAATTATTTCCTGTGAAATGTGGTCATTTCACATCACAGATTTTTTTAGAATAAAATCTTTGTTCTGGAAGAAAGAAAGATGCAGGAATACCTTTCTTCATATTTATTTACTTACTTACTTACTTACTTACTTAAAAATCTAATTTTTCCAGAATCTTAGATATAATAGAAAAGATGTGGCTGTTCTTTGTTATATGTCAATCATTTTTTTTGGACTATCTCTTTGACTCAGAGAGGGGAACGCATAAGCAGGCCTTTTTTCAAACTGAGCAGAATAGTAGCCATACCTTCTGCTTCATATCTTAGATTCTGGAAAGGTTAGGTTTTTAATAAATAGATAAAAATAAATAAATAAATCTGACAATATACAGATTGCAACATCTAGGGAGATAATTGATCCTCCATTTGTTGACATTCACAATCACATTGAATTGATCAGAATTGGAGGTAGGATTATCAGGTTTATTTAAATGCGCTATTTCCTCAACAAGAAGTGTTGAAATAATCTCTTCACTTAAATGGAAAATTAAAAGTAGATAATATCTAGATCACCCAGCTGGAACACTTCTCCAATTTCATTTCATTTCAAGTTTACAATTTAATCACAAGTAAATATTAAAGAGATATAATATTCTGACCAAAGGAAGATAACATTATGAATTATGCTTGTACAATTCCAAATAATTGAGTGAACGTTAACAGATCACTGAATTGTGATAAATGTTACAGCTGGAATTTAGAGAAAAACGTTCAAAGATACAATGAAAAAATGGATTTTCTTCTTTCACCTGTTGAGGTCTTTTAGATTAAACTTTTATTTTACATTTATTGCAAATAGGATACAACATTATTACTCTAGTGCAAGACTTTAATAAGTAGAAATTTAGCATTATTCTCTCTGTTGTTGAAAACAGGGTCTGTGCAATATTTATATTACATTTTTTTAAAAAAAAATAGTAATGCTATAGCTATTCCTCTGACTATATTCAGACTTGGAATTTCTCTGCATATATACAGATTTAGGCTCGCTTTCAACATGTAGACCAAAATCTGTGCATCAGAGAATCTATTGTGAGCAGAGGAGTGAAATACTCTTCTCGTGAAATACCTCTGGACCTGTTCAGTTGTGTTGATGTCAGTATGGATTCTAGGCACTGTTTTCAAGAATTGGTCTGGCAAAGGTTTTGTAGGCCTGAGTTTGCAGTACAATGTTACGGGAGAAGAAGCTTCGCGAGATGCAGTAGAAACACCGACTAGGGTTTAGTGTTTCAGGCACTTTTCCCAGCTCTAACCAAGTAATCCAGAGAGTGGTTGAGCCTTCCGTATGGAAAGCTCAGGAACTCTGTCACTAAGCAATGTGTTCATCTTATTGTAGACAAGGCAGGGAGGGTAACTCCTACCGTGGCACGACATAACCGCGAACGTCAAAAGCGCGCCGACAACACCGCGGCGCTAAAACCGCGATGTCAAAAGCACGCCGACAACAGCGCACAGACAGAAGCGCGATTTAACTTAAGGTAAGGTTTAGGGTTAGGGTTAGGGTTAGGTTTAGGGTAGGTTTAGGGTAGGTTTAGCATTAGGTTTAGGGTTAGGTTTAGGGTTAGGTTTAGCGTTAGGTTTAGGGTTAGGTTTAGGGTTATTTTTAGGGTTATGTTACAGCGCGCTTCTGTTGGCGCGCTGTTGTCGCACGGTTTTGACGGTGTGGTTTTGTCACCGCGCTTTAGTCACACGCGCTTTAGTCTACCGCGGTTTTGTGGTGGAACCAACTCCTACAATATGTGTTCCAGCACAAACACTCTAGCAATCCAGTTTTTGACTTATTTCTTTCTCCCTTCGAAATAACTTCAACGCTATATCTTGCCCTAACCTTTACATCCATAGACACAAACATTCCCAGAAGAAATTATTCATTTCCCACTGCATCCAGGGACCTGTATCTGTCAGGACCTGACCTTTGAAGAAAATAATGGAATGTCACTACAGCTTAACTGCAGCCGAGGGGAAGCTAAAGAAGCTTTCATTGAGGGAAACTTGTTTGGCTTGGTGTCAGAGGGTGGCTTCTTGATGGAGAAATAATTACATCGGTTACCTTCTCTGATAGTGATCCATCTGGAGATCCCATCTTCACCCATCATTATCTCTTTTGCTGGAAGGGGGTCACCGCATGCTGCTTTTGCTACAATGTAAAAAGTTCAAGGTTCATTTTATTTATATGCCGCCCTATTCCCAGGCGGGACTCAGGGCGGCGCACAAACCCAAGGAGGGGAAGGGAAACACAAAAACTACAACAAAAACGTACAGGGCATTTAAAACAACCAACAGCCACACGATTCGAGAGGGGAAGGTAACTCATCGACCCCAGGCCTGCCGACACAGCCAGGTTTTAACGGCTTTTCGGAAGGCCTGGAGAGAGGCGAGGGTCCGAATCTCTGCGGGGAGCTCGTTCCAAAGGATATTGTGGTTTCTTCCCCAAACCCACAAAACTTTAACTTTAGACTGTCTACTGTCAACTTCACCCCATCCCTAAGAGGTCTTTAAGGGGCGTGCATAAACACACTAGCGTGTCTACCGTCCCTGTCCTAATATTCCCTTGCATTTGTATTCATTCCATGTGTTCATAATCACGTCTATACTTATATTTGTTATCTAACTCATACTTCAGGAAATAAATAACCGAAATAAATAAATGAAATCAAGTTTTTAACCACCCTTCTGCTGCTTATTCCAGAAAAAAAGAATGTAAAAAAGAAAGAAGAATATTGACAATGACTGATTGGCTATGCTAATGGTGGACGAAACTTGGTTTCTGGATTATGATCTGAGTTAACCGGACAATAGACTGATAGAATGAGATGGGCAGTACTCATAATTGCTGCCAATTACCTCCCAAAGACCCGTCAGATCTCACAGGGTCAGCGTCCTCCGGGTTTCATCCACCAGCCAACGCCATCTGGCTACTACCCGGGGGAGGGCCTTCTCTGTGGCAGCGCCAGCCCTTTGGAATGAACTCCCCGTGGAGATCCGGACCTTCACCTCTCTCCAGGCCTTCCGAAAAGCCATCAAAACCTGGCTGTGCCGGCAGGCCTGGGGTTGACGAGTTCCCCTCCCCTCTCAACTTGTATGGCTGTGTGATTTTTGTGTATTTTAATTATGTGTACTGTGTTTATGTCCCCTTTCCCCGCTGAGTTGTTCGCCGCCCTGAGTCCCTCCTGGAGAAGGGCGGCATACAAATAAACTAAATACAATACAATACAATAAGAACTGGAAAAAAGGAGTTTGGCTGAAACATGGTAAGACTGACCAGGGGGCTTTAAGTTAAATCCCCAAAGAGCTTGAGTTTTTTTTTTAAAAAAAAAGGACTTTAGATAAAGATTTAGGCAATGTAGTGCTCTATAATTGATCTATTAAATGAGAAAGAAAATTGACAATTCTTGACTTTACATATTAATGCTTAGAATACATTTAAAAAAATACCAAAAGGTTAATATGATTTCAATAGGTATAATGAAGCCAAGTTGGATGAATCTCATGATTGGAAACCAGAAATGAAAGCTATTTAATATAATGTAGCAATAGCAACAGCAGTTAGACATATATACCACTTCATAGGGCTTTCAGCCCTCTCTAAGCGGTTTACAGAGTCAGCATATCTCCCCCACAGTCTGGGTCCTCATTTCACCCACCTCGGAAGGATGGAAGGCTGAGTCAACCCTGAGCCGGTGAGATTTGAACCGCCGAACTGCAGATAACAGTCAGCTGAAGTGGCCTGCCGTACTGCACCCTAACCACTGCGCCACCTCGGTTCTCTATGTAAATATCTAGATGATATGAGTGGCATACCAATCAAATCAATCAATCAATAAAATTATGAAAGACCAGTTGCTATAACCATCGATATTTAGGATCAAAGGGAATTTTATCTGAGGCACTGTCTCGCTCTAATGGGATTGGCCTTTCCCACATGTGCCAACAGAGCGCATTACAGTAGTGATAACTTCCCACACTGCCAAACCACAATCTACCAAGAGGTTTATGGTACAGGAAATCCCATATTGAAAATAAGAGGGCTGTATTGTTTGGCTTTGTTTAAACCTTGCCACCAGGAAAACCACAGGATCTTTCTTACCCTACAACATCCCAGCAGATACACAGCCCACTTCAGGAGTGACTTCGTAGTCACAACCTATGGAGGCAATTGGTTTATGGCTTCAGGCTGTGTTGTAATTGTCTCTGCATGATGGCCCTCATACCAAAAGCAGTTGAGTGATGACTGAAGGAAGAAAATGGCTCAACATCACTCACCCAAGGAATTCGTTACAAGCTCCTCGGGCCGGAACTAAATCCTAGCAGGGCTGCCAATAGCCTTGGCCTCATAATATCAAATGAACGTGTCACATATTCTGGCATCATTATCACCTTGCAGACTGACAGCTCCTGACAGCCAGGAAAATGTGATGTGGTCAAGGTAATGCACAGTGCAGTGGTGGTGTGTTACATGTTATGTTAAACCGAGGGAAGGAACAGGGGAAAAAACACCCCAAGTTCTGTGTTTTTCAGCCTATATCAGAAGTAGGAAAGCTTTAACCCTTAAAATGATACGGTATGGCATCCACCAATTGTGACAGAACATGCTGGGTGGAACACTTCGGCCTTAAGCATTAATAGCTATCAGCTGAAAGTACTATGTCCATAATCGACGATTACAAGGATGAAAGGTGCATAAAGAATGCATAAAGAATGTGTATTCTATAACTGAAGTCTTCAAACTTGGCAACGTTAAGACTTGTGGACTTCAACTCCAGTGGTGGGTTTCAAAAATTGTTCGAACCTACTCTGTGGGTGTGGCCTCCTTTGTGGGAGTGGCTTGCTGCCCATGTGACCGGATGGGAGTGGCTTGCCGCCCATGTGACCGGATATGAAGATGCCGACGACACTTGTCAGAAGCACCTTAAATTACCTCCCACACAGCACTGGCATGCATAAGAATAGGATGTAAACTTGTTTTTATAAAAGGCATCTTTGGTTTGCGTTAAAACAACTTCAACACACGCAATGTTCTGATTGCACCACAAACGCAGTAGTCATCCTTACCTTTCACAGAGGCACTGAGTTTTATAAATACGAGCGTGATAGTGTAGAATAATCATATTCAAGGACCAGTGGTGGGTTTCAAAAAAGTTTGGAATCTCTTCTGTAGGTGTGGCCTGCTTTCCGGGTCCACTGGTGGAACCTCTTCTAAACGGTTTGGTTGGTCATATCCAGTCACATGGGCGGCAAGCCACTCCCATCCGGTCACATGGGTGGCAAGCCACTCCCACAAAGGAGGCCACACCCACAGAGTAGGTTCGAACAATTTTTGAAACCCACCACTGTGGGCCTACTTGTCGCAGTGCATGCGCTAAGGGTCACTTCTTAGTGGTGTTGCACGATCCCATGGATGCCTCATTCAAGGAGTTCCCTTTGATATACAAAGCATCCCATGGCTTAGATTGGACTTAATTGTAGGATGCACATGTCCCTACTGCCTATCTGTATTTTAGCTCTTTTATGGAGCACGAATACATCTAATAATCATTTATTCTCTGTGACAGGGCCTTTATTGGGGAGAGAATGATGTAAGAGACCTCCTCAATGTTATGGCTTACTTTGTAAAGCAGTGTGGTTTACATTATTTTAAATTGTTCTATATTAATATTGGTACGCTACTCAGAGTCATTTCTCTGTGGGCAGCATCTACATCTGTTAAAAAAAGTAAATAAACTTTCCTTCGAACTAATTATGCAAAAGTCAGGATTCTAAAGTGTTTAAATGAAATGCTGACTAATTGGAAGGTGGGGCTGAAGATTTCTCACTGCCTTCTTTTCAGTCTCGGGGAAACGAGAAACGGGGCACAGATGTAAGGACTCCGAACATGTTATTTGCGAACTCTAAACCAGAAGGTCATTCAAAATTGCTGTCATTCTAGATGTAACTTGAGCTGACTTGACAACAGACAAAACCTGCCCCACTGATATTTTTTTTCCATTTTTCAGTAAGGGCACTCAACCTGATACATCTCGGAAACAATACCTGGATCTTTTTTTTTTAATTTAGTAATTATAGCAAGCGTACGTTGCCTTTTTGGAAAAGAACACAACTGGAAAGCGATGATGGGGCATAATGGAACAAATAGCCGTGGAGATTATTTCAGCGCCTTCGTACTGCTAATGACAAGTCAATAAATAGAGCCGTTATCTATATTTAAATGTGTGCTTTTCGATTACTCATTATCCCAGAAACCTGGAAAGTTGGCACTTGAGTGTGGTTCTGACCCCAAAGCTGTCTTGCCAAGAAGTCCAGCCTTGTTTATTAAAATGATATTCTAATCATTTTACTTTGCTTAGAAGTGAGGCGCCTGAGAGAAAGCTATCAAAAGCTCACTCAGGAGCCACACAGGAAATGAGGTTCTTTCAAACATAACCACCAGGCAACAATTTTGAAGTCTTAAGAGGTAAGTGATGGATATTCCTTTCTCCGTGGACTAGTTAGTTTTTCCAGAGAGGTTTGTTTTTATAAGAAAAGAGGCTTTTACAGAAATTGGATTGACTAGTGTAAGTTTTATTTACGATTAGAATCAGGGCTGTTCCCCTGTAACCCCCCCCAAAAGATCCGGGGATAATTGAAGTCATGCAGAGTGATTTCCCTGACCATTCTCTCTGCAATCCTAGGACCATCATAAAAAAAAAGAGGTTTACAAATTCACTTCCACTATGGTTGTTAAAGAATAGCAATAGCAATAGCAGTTAGACTTATATACCGCTTCATAGGGCTTTCAGCCCTCTCTAAGCGGTTTACAGAGTCAGCATATATTGCCCCCAACAACAATCCGGGTCCTCATTTTACCCACCTCGGAAGGATGGAAGGCTGAGTCAACCCTGAGCCGGTGAGATTTGAACAGCCGAACTGCTGAACTGCAGTCAGCTGAAGTAGCCTGCAGTGCTGCATTTAACCACTGCGCCACCTCGGCTCAGGTAGTAAAAAAGAATCACCACAGGTTGTTAAGCAAGACATCATACGATCAAGGGTGAAATTCAGCAGGTTCTGACAGGTTCTGGAGAACCGGTAGTGGAAATTCTGAGTAGTTCGGAGACCCGGCAAATACTACTTCAGAGTGGGGTCTGAATGGGGATTTTGCAATATCCTTCCCCCAGAAGCGGGGAAGGGATGGGGATTTTACAGTATCCTTCCCCTGCCACGCGTACCAAGCCACACGCCCGCAGAACTGGTAGTAAAAAAAATTGAATTTCACCACTGCATATGACCATATTTCTTTTTCTTTTTTTTTTACTTGCTTGTTTCTTCATTGAGAGCCGAGGTGGCGCAGTGGTTAAACGCAGCACTGCAGGCTACTTCAGCTGACTGCAGTTCTGCAGTTTGGCTGTTCAAATCTCACCGGCTCAGGGTTGACTCAGCTTTCCATCCTTCCGAGGTGGGTAAAATGAGGACCCGGATTGTTGTTGGGGGCGATATGCTGACTCTGTAAACTGCTTAGAGAGGGATGAAAGCCCTATGAAGCGGTATATAAGTCTAACTATTGCTATTGCTATTGCTATTCATTGGCTCTGCTTGTCTGAAACAGGTTCTGAAGCACCTAAATGTCTAACCTTATCCTATGATGTAAATGTGAGGGCCAGTCATAAAACTACTTCCTCAGCACTGTCGTAACTTTGGGCAGTCATTAAACAGGGCAGCTGTTAAGCAAGGTCTATAGTAGGGATGGGCAATAACTTCTCCCGAGCAGCCACATAAGAAACAAGAACTGTTGTGGAAGGCCGCCATTGCCCCTCCTGACCTAACCATGCCACTCCATGCCCCCCACCCCTATCCTGTCCCAGGCCCTGTCATTCCCCTCCAACACTCCCCACTTATGCCACCCTCCCCCTGACAGGGACAGCTGAAGAGCCGGTTGTGGCTCATCGGTTGTAAAATGCCCACGTCTGATCTATAATATCTAAATATCGGAAAGAAAGTTGTATTAATTGTTGCATTTAAAATACTGAAGAGAGGACCTAAAGACAATGTATTAAGGCACACATTTATTGACAGATAAAAGAATATGATTATCCATTATGAAAATAAACTATTATTGAAAATATGCATTTTTAAGTAGTTTAAAAATAACTTATTTAAACTTCTGCAATGTTATTATCCAGTGTGATTCACTACTAATTATAAACTATTTGTGAGTGAGTTTGGGTTACCCTTGTCATTTTGATATAGGAAAGCGTGGATGAAGAATCTAGAAAGATCTTTTATTATGTACTACCATAAATGTAATATCTCATCTAAGGAATTACAATAGCAGAAGCTCGAAAATTAAAACGGGAAGGAAGAAATTGTCATATCTATTGCATCTGACATTTGGCAAAGACATACTATAAAAATAATAGGTATGGGAAAAGGTTAATCAATATAAATCTACAAGTAGTTCCTTTATTCTTTGCATTCAATTATACCACATTTCTGTGAATTATATTGCAGCATACTTGTACAGGGTGGTGAAACAATCCCTAATGTTATTACCATATCAAGCAAATGTCATTCCATGACAATGGTATTTATTGCACTGAAAAGATAAAATGTATATTATATTTCCAGGAGTAATTAAATATGATTAAGTGAAAAAAGATTACTTTACAATAATTCCCTCCCATTGGATTATTAATTATGGGTATACTTTCTAACTAATGCAGCATATTTAACAGTCTGTTTTATTTAAAATTGCCTTCTCCCAAATTGCCTTCAACATATGATTACGAGTTTTTTTTTCTACATATGAAATATTTAGCATTAGTTCTCTTGGAAGGAGAATTTAAAATATAAGAACCTCGATGTTGGTGTTGCTATGGTGCTTCCCCCTCCCCCAAATATAGTTAGAAAGATACTTGTAAACAAATTCATGATTGACAGTTTGAGACTACAGAAGCACAAAGAGAGCTGGGTTGAAGTCATATTCACCAGACCTTGACCAGCAGAAAAATATATCAGTAGAACATTTGCTGACTTGGTTGCCAAGCCCTCTTCGGTGAATGAATGAATGAAGTCGGTCAGTGGTACACTCCGTAAAGGGTAAGTGCAGATCACATTAAGAAAAGCAATTTCGAGATTCCATCCTTCATCATTTGACACAGGAAAAGTTCCAATGGCTTTTGTAAAGATGTAAGAGAGGAGACTGTTGTATACGTGTGTGTGTTGTGAGGGAACGAAGCAGGAGCCATGGAATCAGAGAGTAAGATGTTTATTAGTAGGTGACAAGCAATTCAGAATGTGTTACAACTGTCACAGTATTTATACTCTCAGGTACCAACTGTCATTTAACTGTCATTACAACCACCAATCACAGGCTGTGCTTCGCCCGACCAATTAGAACGCAGCACAGGCTGTTGCTGGGCTATAACAGAGACTGGGTGATTAAAAAAGCAGATTTATTCCCCTGCCACCTTTCCCAACTGAGAGATCCTCTAATCTAGGGGCGTGCAACCTGACACGCAGATATATCTTTCTCTCTTGATGACTTAAGCAATGCTGCTGATGTCCTATCCCGGTGCCCGGATGGAGAAAAACCAGCTTCAACTGAACCCTAGCAAGATTAAGTGCTCTGTGTTTTGAGGCCCTCTGACTCGTGACCCGACAAATGCGCACACTACAATAGCGCGGCAACAACGCAGCAAAAAAACGCACCCACAACAACGAGCCCATAAACGCTCCCACAACAACACGCCGACAAAACCGTGCCCACAAAAGCGTGATTTAAGTTAAGGTAAGGGTTAGGGTTAGGGTTAGGGTTAGGGTTAGGGTTAGGGTAAGGGTTAGGGTTAGGGTTAGGGTTAGGGTTAGGGTTAGGGTTAGGGTTAGGTTAAGGGTAAGGGTAAGGGTTAGGGTTAGGGTTAGGGTTAGGGTTAGGGTTAGGGTTAGGGTAAGGGTAAGGGTTAGGGTTAGGGTTAGGGTTAGGGTTAGGGTTAGGGTTAGGGTTAGGGTTAGGGTTATTACGTTGTTTTCGTTGTTTTTTGATGGCGCGCTTTCATCGGCACGCATTCATCGGCGCGCTTCTGCACGCATTCATCGCCACAATTTCGACCTCGCGGTTTTCTCGCCGCGGTTTTGTCGGCACGCTTTTGTCGAGCGCGCATTTGTCGGTGAACCCCTCTGACTCAGGAGCTATGCCATCTTTGGTAGTGGATGGAGTTCCATTGCTTCAAATAAACCTGGTATGCAACTTGAGGATTCTCCTTGATTCTCTCCACTGTCTTATTAATAACACCGTTGATGTCTTTTAATTGTAGATGTTAACACTTGGACTTTATTATTGCTTTTATTGTAAGCTGCAGAGAGCTACTTTATTGTGCAACGGGCAGCTTTGTCATCTTTTTTTTAATCCTAGCTTTTCCTTCTTCCCTCTAGTGCAGCCATAAGAACTTTAAAGTATTTACGTTTATTTTTGATTAACCCACAACTTGTCGTGTTGCGCAACTTAGATAAACAAGCCGACATCAAACCACAATTTATGTTTGGCTTGTCCCAACTAACTATAAATAATAACCACTGTTTTGGGGCTCATCTTGATAATGATGGAAGCAAAGCTTCTAATCCCTTTGCAGGCAAATCAGAATAAGGAGTGGTAGATTGAGGCTTACTCTTACTGAGGCTTATTTGGATACTAAACCATGGTTTATCATTTCTTCCTATGTTCATTCTTTTGTCATCTTTCGGACAGAAGAAGACCTACAATATAATTGATAGAACAAAATGTAACCTTTTTTTTTCAGGCAATAGAAAATAAAAACAAAGTATAGCAGGAGTCCCAGTGGTGGGATTCAGCCAGTTCGCACCTATTCGGGAGAACCGGTTGATAACTTTCTAAGTAGTTCGGAGAACCAGTTGTTGGAAGAAATCTCCTTTTGTTTTTTCCCACTTTACAGGGCTAATCCTGTAAGGAAGGCAGGGAGGAAACATTCTGGTGTTGTCTCTAGCCTAATCTTTGTTGCCCTGCTTACAGAAACTGCCTCTCCGGTTAACCCTTATTACCATTGTAACAGCTAAGGCGAAGCGCCCATCAATGTGAGTGATGTTGAGTTGCCACACCCACCCAGTCACATGACCATTGAGCCCCGCCTATCCAGCTGGTCATCAGGGCAGAGAACCGGTTTCAACTGATAATTATCATTTTTAAAAAAAGGCTAGATCAAGGGGAAAAAATACGGCGAAGTGGTTAACTGGGACCCACAGCTCTTCAGCTTTTAGATTCCCAAATATTGTTCTTCCCAAACTCTGCAGCAAAACAGTGGTTTTCAGCCATTTGAAGAGGTTTTTTTTTTTAAAGTTACATGACATAACAGTTAATTGTTTATTGCTCCTCTTTTGCCTTTTGTAAGATCTGTTGTACGAAGAACAGAGGCGTCTGAGGTAACAGTAACCGTTTATTGTAACAAGAACGTATTGCAACAGTAAGTAACAGTAGACCGGATAGCTTCCGTAGTTGTGCGGTAGATCGGATAGCCTCCGGAGTTGTGCTGCCTTTTATACTCAGCTGTCTCGCGAAGGACAGCCCGGCAACCGTCAGGCTCGTCTGATTGGCTAAGCAATAGCAATAGCAATAGCAGTAGACTTATATACCGCTTCATAGGCCTTTCAGGCCTCTCTAAGCGGTTTACAGAGAGTCAGCATATTGCCCCCAACAATCTGGGTCCTCATTTTACCCACCTCGGAAGGATGGAAGGCTGAGTCAACCCTGAGCCGGTGAGATTTGAACCGCTGACCTGCTGATCTAGCAGTAGCCCGCAGTGCTGCATTTAACCACTGCGCCACCTTGGCTCTTGATGTGCCTGGCTGCTGCCAAGCTGTCATTTGTAAGTGTGAGGACTTACGATGCTACACAACACCTTTAGCCTCCACAAACCTCTAAAATAAAGGAAAATGTAGTAGTGGGCCTGTCATAGTTCCCGCAGCCCTCCGAAGTGAAAATTGTAACAATAATATGGATTTCAGATGAACGTTGTTGTCCATCCTTGAGCTAAATAGATGCTGGAATTCTGTAGAGTTTGTTCTGGGGGGAGCACAATAAACAGGATGCGATAGTTTGATGCCTGAATTAATTACCCAACCTCTGTCCATTTTATACCCTTGGAAACTTTATCCAAGTTTATTGCATGGTTTCCTGCCCATTTTTTTCCTGTGGCTCAACAGGAGAATATAACGGTAAAAGCAGACGCTTCCTGAGACCGCCCCCCAAGAGAAGAGATGAGCGTAATTAGTCACATGCCTCACCTCAGCCGCTACCAGAACGTGTCATTTCATTTTAATGAATGCACCTTGTATTATCCAACACGCTATTTATGAATCCTGATTTAGATGCTGATTACTGTTGTCACCAGCTTGACGGAGACTTCCTTCAGGGATTTTCTTTTTTTTGTTTTTGTTTTGGAGCATTTCCTTGTCTTGACTTTCTATACTTCAAGATCACATCCCCACATTTATCTATATTCAGTCCATTCAGGGAGGGGAAGGGGGAGAAGGCGCCTTCCCATTTCATTATTTTCAAGGCTGAATCCCAGAAACTTCAATGAGATTAAACAGTCAATTGCTTTTGGACTGCATCCCAAAACTTATGTTTCTCTTCTACTGAAAAATAGCGAGAGGTGGGTGGGGAAAATCCCAAAACTAAAAACAACTTCCCATCATGGGGAGCAGCCTCCGAGCACGTTATAGCAATAGCAGTAGCAGTTAGACTTATATACCGCTTCATAGGGCTTTCAGCCCTCTCTAAGCGGTTTACAGAGTCAGCATATCGCCCCCAACAATCCGGGTCCTCATTTCACCCACCTCGGAAGGATGGAAGGCTGAATCAACCTTGAGCCGGTGAGATTAGAACCGCCGAACTGCAGATAACAGTCAGCTGAAGTGGCCTGCAGTACTGCACACTAACCACTGCGCCACCTCGGCTCTCAAGCCAAGGCTTGGCAGTCACTTTCCGAAGTCTCCAGCAACCCGTTTGCTATCAACTGCTGCTAGAGGCCGTAAAGGAGACCATAAACCCATGATGGCAAACTATGGCATGCGTGCCACAGGTGGCATGCAGAGTCCTCTCTGTGGACACGTGAGCTGTTGCCCCAGCTCAGCTCCACCGTGCACCTCCCGCCGGCCAGCTGAGTTTTGGGTCTCTGCCAGTGGTGGGTTGCAGGTGGTAGGCCATGGTATGGGCGTACCGGTGCCTGCCGGGAGCACCGGGGACCATTCCGGTACAGTGCTCCAGAGGGCCCACCCACCCACCCATGCTCCTTATCTGTATTTGAGCTCTTCGGCACTTATGCGCACAGAGCATATGGCACCTGCACAACACTCCACCAAGCAGTTGGAGCATTGTGGAGGCGTTGCAGAGCATCATAGGAGGTAACGATGCATGCGCATGCTGAGTGCGTTCATGTGGTGGACGCTGGGCCCCATTGCACCATACTGGGTGCAATGGGATCTGGAACCCACCACTGGTCTCTGCCGTGCATGCATGGGGGGACACACCCATAGTGCAATGTACAGCAGCCCCCCCCATGGCCCGTTTTTGTCCCAGGTGACTGCAGGGAGGCCCAAAACGGCCATTGCATTATTGGTGATGGCGCAGGCACATACTATCGCAAATGCACGCTTTCGGCACGTGACAACAAAAAAGTTAGCCACCACTGCCATAAACTCTTCTGCAGGTGGATTGCATACTCTTGTCAATCAGCTCTGGCTCTTTGTCTATAAGGTCAATATAATCGATGAATTACTGAGAGAAGAAACAAACAGCCAAAAGAGTCTGGATGGGTGTTTTACACAAGTAAAGTGCAGGTAGTGTCAGCGTTCCAAGTATCATGTAGAATTAAATCAGAGTCCAAGGCAAAACGATCCTTAAAGTTCCAATTTAATGAATCAGCACATCTGTGTAATCCCAATTCTAAAGAGCTTCCTGGGATTCCACCGAGTTAAAAGTTCATGATCTTGTCCCCAAACCCACAAAACAATCACATGGTCCAATCGTCGTCTTCCACGCTAGCATCTCCACCCAGCTGCTTCCGGTCAGGTGCAAAGGTGCAGAGACAAAAAATGACCTTGGGCTTCTAGAAAAGAATGACAACAATACATTCCACAATCCTACTCCTTTCTATTCCCCCTCCCAACTACTACACTAATAAAAAAGCATGATGAAATAAGAGAAAGTGTGACAGGCCAAAGATCCTAACAGGAATATAATTGCAGGCCTGACAGGTAGCCTCCGACTTAAGACCACAACTCAGAAGGTCACAAAATGGGACACTGCCACCCTCATAAATTGTCAATACAGTCAATTGCCCAGCGCCTGAATTTGGATCGCATTACCAGGGAGATGTTGCCATGGTCGTAAGTGTGACAAAAACAGTCACGTCACTTTTTTTCTGCAACGTTGTAACTTTGAATGGTCACTAAATGTACTGTTGTAAGTCAAGGACCAGGGGGGGGAAATCGGTTTCCTTTAATATAATTAGTTTAGTTTAGTTTAGTTTTTATTTGTCTTGCATGCCGCCCACTTCCGAAGGACTCCGGGCGGCTCACAATAGACAAGGGAGGGGGAAGACTAGACAAAGACAACACTTTAAAAACAAAACCGCAACATTCACAATTTCCGCGGGGCTGGATGTTTCACAGCCCCCCCCCCCCCCAGCCTGCTGGAGCAGCCAGGACTTGGTGGCTTTGCGGAAAGCCGGGAGGGTAGTAAGGGTCCGGATCTCGACAGGGAGATCATTCCAGAGGGCTGGAGCTGCAACAGAGAAGGCCCTCCCCCGGGGAATCGCCAGCCGACATTGGCTGGCGGATGGAATCCGGAGGAGACCTAACCTGTGAGATCTGATCGGTCTATGAGAGGTAATGGGCAGGAGGCGGTCTCTCAGGTACCCAGATCCGATATAATATAAGCCTGTCAGCTCTGGATTGGGGCTATTAAACAGCATCCAAAAGACTCACAAAACTTCTTACTCTGCTCCCTGATTGATTGGATTTTTATAGCCGGGATTTGGTATCGCTGCCATCACTGTAATAACATTTTAGATATTGACTCAGCCTGATGCTTATTAGAAATGTTGCACTAAAGCTACCAGAATTCCCAGCCAGCTTGGTCACTGGATTTCCTGCCAAGGAATTTGGAGAATTGCAGTGAAACATAAAGATTAGACTTTATTTTGAGGATCTGCCTGTATCAATACATATTCATTAAGATAAGCTGCCCAGAGTCGTTTGCTACGAGATGGGCAGCCAATTAAACAAACAATCTTGCTCTCCTGCTCCTTGCATACAACTTCTATTCTTTTATACAGGTAGTCCTTGACTTACAACATTGTGTTTAGTGACCTGTTGTGGCCCAGCAGGAGCTGCCACCAGACTCCCACAGCGAGGGGCCCTATGAGTCGGCTCTGGAGGATGTGGAGGACCCTGGACAGAGTTCCGA
The DNA here is from genome assembly GCF_051295495.1 of Thamnophis sirtalis. NCBI lineage: Eukaryota > Metazoa > Chordata > Lepidosauria > Squamata > Natricidae > Thamnophis > Thamnophis sirtalis. The sequence continues at coordinate 1,976,186 of NW_028261396.1, forward strand.
CTCCGAGCAGAGCGCAGAGAGGCTGGTTGGCCACCAGGAGGCGCCTGAGCCTTGGACCAGTGGGGAGGAGACAAAGGAGTGTGATCCTGAAGTCATGCATTGGAGCAGTGGGGAGGAGCCAAGGGAGTTGTTCCTGGATGCCCGGCATGGAAGAGCTGATAGGCATAAGGAACAGTTGCGCAGTTATAGGAGATAATTGCACTCAGCTGGTGGTAATTAAAAAGAGCCAAGGTGGCGCAGTGGTTAAAATGCAGCACTGCAGGCTACTGCTAGATCAGCAGGTCAGCGGTTCAAATCTCACCGGCTCAGGGTTGACTCAGCCTTCCATCCTTCCGAGGTGGGTAAAATGAGGACCCAGATTGTTGGGGGCAATATGCTGACTCTCTGTAAACCGCTTAGAGAGGCCTGAAAGGCCTATGAAGCGGTATATAAGTCTACTGCTATATTAATTAGGCTCCTCTCAAGACTATAAGAGGACTGCTTGTGCACACGCCCCGTTGCAGGAGTCAATGGAGAACATTTGTGGCTAGCTTGGCAGGCTGGATTGCTGCCAAGGCTTGTCTGTGCTGGATTGCTGCCAAGTCTTGTCTGTACTGGTTTGCTGCCAAGGACCTGTCTGTCTATTAATAAATTCCTTAAAGTATCTTTGGCTTGGCGTGCTTTGGTGTGGGATGAGGGGGGGCAGAACAGTGACCCTTCAAAGTTAGAAGGCACAGAACACACATACGGCGGTAGCAGCATCCCCAGGGTCATGTGATCATAATTCAAATGCTTGGCAACGGGTTCATATTTATGACGGTTGCAGTGTCCCATGGTCCCCTTTTGTGGCCTTTTGATGAGCAAAGTCAACGGCCAGATTAACTTAACAACCATGTTATTAATATTAAAACTGCAGTGATTCCCTTAACAATTGTGGCAAGAAAGGTCGAAAAAATGGGGCAAAACTCACTTAACAAATGCCTCACTTAGCTAGTTTTGGGGTCAGTTGTAGTCGTAAGTCAGTGGTGGGATTCAGCCGGTTCGCACCTATTAGGGAGAACCGGTTGGTAACTTTCTAAGTAGTTCAGAGAACCGATTGTTGGAAGTTTTGTCAGTTTTGAAACGGAGATAAGCACCGCCCCCTAGAGTCAGAAACGACTAGCACATATGTGCGAGGAGAACCTTTATCTTTACAGAAGTTAAAGCAAGTTTCATGCTACGGGTTTATTCACGAGCTGGTTGTGTAATAAATAAAGTGAATGTGCTGTTAACTCTATCTAATGTGGTTCTAATTGTGAGTGGGGAATAAAATACTCAGGACTTTCCACACGCAGTGATGCTACTGATTCAAATCATGTTTCCTCTGGAGTTGCAATTGGAATGGATTTCTATTGATCAGAATGCCCGTCTCATTTTGATCTCGGTGTTGATCCTGTCCTCTTGAAACAAAAATGCTGCACTACTTTGCTGCCACTGTGCCACTGTTTTCAATTACAAGGATACTTATCAATTATCCTCACCAATCATGTTGGGACTAAGTGCTCATAACTGTCTTATCACTTGATATATTACAAAAGATCATCGTAACACATCTGGATGAGCACTTCTGTAGTTTTCCCAAAGATGCTTTTTATTTTCCAAAAGGCAACTGGACTTTCTTGGTTGTTGATGTTGTTTTTCCTTTGAAAACATTTTATTCTCATCTAAGAAGCTTCTTCAGAACCTTTGGGTCAACCATGATCTGGATGATTGAGAATCTCCATAGATACTTCTGTAGTTTGTACACCTGGAATTGGAGACATCTGAAGATCTAATGTATTTAAAGACCATGACTTTCAGCACTACTACTATTTCTTCTTCTTCTCCTTCTTCTCCTTCTTCTTCTCCTTCTTCTTCTCCTTCTTCTTCTCCTTCTTCTTCGTCTTCATCTTCATCTTCGTCTTCTTCGTCTTCTTCTCCTTCTCCTTCTTCTTCCTCCTCCTCCTCCTCTTCTTCTTCTCCTCCTCCTTATTCCTCCTCCTCCTCTTCTTCTTTTTCTTCTCCTCCTCCTTCTCCTTCTTTTTTTCTCCTCCTCCTCTTCCTCTTCTTCTTCTTCTTCGTCTTCTTCTCCTCCTCCTTCTCCTTCTTCCTCCTCCTCCTCCACCTCTTCTTCTTCTTTGCCTTCTTCCTCCTCCTCTTTTTCTTCTTCTTCTTCTTCTCCTCCTCATCCTCCTTCTCCGTCTTTTTCCTCCTCCTCCTCCTCCTCCTCCTCCTCTCCTCCTCCTCCTCCTCCTCCTCCTCCTCCTCTTCTTCTTCTTCTTCTTCTTCTTCTTCTTCTTCTTCTTCTTCTTCTTCTTCTTCTTCTTCTTCTTGCCTAGTATTGAGTCCAAATTCTTACTGCAATAAGTCTTATAGACCACACATATCACCTAAGCAAATGTGAATAATGACATTTTGTTGAATTGTAATAGGTGCAAAATAGATTCAAATCCTTGACAGTGATAATTTCCAGGAAGGGCAATCTTCTGTACAACCCAAAACACAGCACTGATTTTGAAAGGTGCAACAGCAGGCAAGGTGAGGGACTACTGTAATTAATACCAAATGATATAGGATTACTGTCTTGCCAAAGCATGTAGGGAGGAAGATATGTGTATGTGTAGAGTGAATTACTGTATGCTTCAGAGAAATGATGGATACACAATCTACTGGGAAATTCTGCATGATTTTACTCTGAAATGTTCAGATATGAAGGGGAATAATATCCATTTCCCATCAATTTAAAAATAACTTGGGTAGTGGATAAACTGATGGATTATGGTCATAATTATCCTGTAATTGTGACTTGCTTTCATAAACACAGCATGTAAGAAGCGTTGATGCTTCCTTCAATAAATGCAGAATAATAATTCATTTTCTCTCTCCTCTCCCACCCACTCCTTCTCTTTTTTTGCAGCACAGAATAAGAAATAAAGAAATGTTCTGATCTGGGCTCTAACTTCATTTTTAATATTCCTCAAAGGATCATTATTGTTAGGCAATTCATGTATTAGATTTGATCTCCAAAAGCTCTTCCTTTAGGGAAATCCACGCAGCGCATAAACAGCTCCTGGAAAAATTTCCAGTGCCTGGAAAAATGTTATTTCCTCTCACAAGGGACCATCGTTTGCACCAGGACTTTAAAATTAGATTCTCCCAATGTCACACATCAGAAAGCTATGCCTGCTTGATAAATATTTCTCCAGCCACTGCTGCGCCATGGAAATTTCAGATTGTTTCCTTGTTTCTCGTGATGACCATAAACAAGAAAGAGTTTTGTCTCTCAATAATATTCGTTCTATTCATGTTTTCATTTTTGTGGATACTTAAATCCTTTTATTTCAAAATATATTGTGGTGCTGAGAGAATGAAAATAGACTCTGTTCATTTAATGAATCCTAATTTTCTACTGACGTTGCCATTTTAACTACCTTTTTCTTCCAGTCAAAGCTAGTGATCCTTAAAGGCACCTTTTATTTTAGTTTCAGAGGGTAGGTTTTCAGTCCAAAATATGAGGATTTTAAAAAATTATCACAGATTTTCTTGTAAAGAAAATATTGCTCTTCCCTATAGACTAGAGTCAAATGCAAAGGTGTCAAACTGGCAGCCCGCGGGCCGAATGTGACATATGCAGGCCACGCCCATCCCAGCTCCACAAAGGGGAAAAAACATTGTGATATGTCATGTGACAGCAACGTGATGTAGCGAGTGTGACACCCTTGGTCTAGAGAAAAAAAATGGCATTATCACATCTTCTACCTTGTTTCTCTGAAAATAAGACCTGAACTGAATCAAATGCTTTCTTACAGTCTATCCAAGCCATGAACAGGTTGGTTTGTCTTTTCTTTGAATTCTTTAGGATTAGCTGGTCAATCAGCAGTTGGTCCTTTGTTCCTCTTGAATTTTTGCAGCATCCTTTCTGTTCTACCGGAAGGAAGTTATTTCTTTCCAAGTATCCATAAATTTGGTCTGCAATGATACCACTAAGGAGCTTGTATGTTGTTGGCAAACAGGTGATTGGCCTATAATTTCCAGGATCCTTTCCTTTTTCTTTATCTTTTTGGATCAAAAATGTCCTTCCAGTTGTCATCCATTCATCATTTTCAGGTGTTTTTAAGATCTGGTTCATTTGGGCTGCCAATCTTTTGTGCACACTTGTAAGTGCCTTTAACCAGAAGCCATGTAACTCATCTGGTCCAGGTGCACTCCAGTTCTTCACTTTTCTTGACTGTCTTTGCACCATTTCTTTTGTTATTTTCACATCTTCCATTTTATGCACTTTAATAGAATCCTCAATCTGTTTGATCCATTTTGCATTTCTGTTGTGCTTCTTGTTGTTTTCCCACAAATTCTTCCAGAATTTCAGAGCTTTCTCTTTATCAGGCTTTTCATTTGTTGTTACTCCATCTCCACTTTCTAAGCTCTTATAAAACTGGTGCTGATTTGCTCTGAACTGTGAGTTTTCCTTGAATTGAGTTACTCGGTTTTCATATCTTTTAATCTTTTCAGCAACAGCAACAACCCTCTGCTTCAGTTCTTCAATTACTATCACAATCTCTTTATTCTCCAAATCGTATCTTGCTTCCAGGCTGTTTTTGACCTGCTTGTTCTTTAGCTGACCTTGTCTTAGGTTCTTCAAGTTGCTCAAGTCTCCACGAAATTTTTTGATCTTCAATTCCAAACAAATTTTCCATTTAGGCTTCCTCTTCTTGCCTCTTTGGTTCTTTTGTATTTTCAAATCCAATTCTTTGGTGGTTATGAAGGCTGCTGCATACATCAGCTGGTATAATAATAATAATAACAACAACAACAACAATATGCCTAGGATGCTGGCAGCAACCTGTATCAATCATTAGCACCAGTCAATGGTATTTGTGATGCATTTTTGAATGTTCAGTTGACTGAGTTTCATGTTTAATGAATAAAGTATAGTAGTAGTAGTAGTAGTAGTAGTAATAGTAGTAGTAGTAGTAGTAGTAGTAGTAGTAATAATAATAATAATAATGGGTTCATCAAACAATATATCCAACTTCTTCTACTTTGTTCAGTCTCATTATAGAACATTATCATAAAACATTAGCAAGAATATTGAAGTTCTTAATAAAAAAGCAGAAAATGATGTTATTATTTTGCTTGCAGTTGATATGCTCATTTTTCTTCAGGATCACAGCAAAGATATAATTTAATTGCAGCTTGAACAAACACAGTTTCATCATTAGTGGCTTGGAAGTCAATGTAATAAATCATCTGTTATGTTAATTAACATGAATTACAAAAACCTCTTCAAAAAGCTACTGGCCTTGATTTCTTATTTATATCTTACTTAGGAATAATTATTATAAAATATGCTTCTCTTTCGCACAAGATTAAAATATAATTTAAGTCATCACTAAAACTTCCTTGGTGGAATCGTTCCAGTAAAAATAAATGCTTTCCTAAAATAGGGTGCTTTTTCCAATGTCATTGGTTAGTACTTTGATTCATATATTGAAAATATTTTTTCATGTATGTGTCTCTATTTAAATAAGTCATAACTAACTTAGGGGAATTGAACTGGGCCTGATTTCTAGTAACTGCATAAATAAATGTTCATACTTTCCTATCTGCAGTAATAAACTGTAGCTTTTCCTGTAATTTCTTTTCTGATCTCTTCCACCTATGTTATCTGTTGTCTTAACCATTCTTGTTTCCCTGAACATATTCATATTTTCTTTTCTAAAACAGTTTTTAATAAAATATTTTACATCTATAGGTTGTGCAAAAGTACTCAATAAATGATCTTGGTCTAATCAAAGAAGTCAGTTTGTCCATTTCAAGTTACATTATCTTCACCAACCATTCCTCTGTGGTGGGGAGTGACAAATCTTTCCATTCGTGTTTATATAATAATCCTGCCACAGTAATCATCTATTGAAATAATCTTTCATGATGTTTTTTCTGTCTATTGAAATAATCTTCCATGATGTTTTTTTCTGTTTATCCATTAGATAATTAGCTAAAAGGGAAAGTTCTGCCTTCGGTTGAAATCATAATTTAAAGGCCACTAGAGTGTGTGTGTGTGTGTGTGTGTGTGTGTGTGTGTGTGTGTGTGTGTATTCAGAAGCTGAGTTTTAGAGACATATTTGCATTGGAAAGACCTCTGTTTTAACTATGATCTTTATCAGCATTAAAGTGTCCTTGTCTAGATTTTTCATTCCCTTCTTCCTTAAGATTAATTTCATCTTTATTTCTCTAGCACGCTGTTCATCTGTGGCTATTTTTAAGCTTAGAAAAACAAAAGCCATCTACCATCTTCCATTCTTCTTTACCCACTACAAGTTCATTAAACATGTCAGCCAGAGGTGGGTTCCTACCAGTTCGCACCTATTCGGTAGAACCGGTTCATCAAATCTACCGAACGGGTTACAAGAGGTTCCACCAGTGGACCCGGAAAGCAGGCCACACCTACAGAAGAGGTCCCGAAAGTTTTTGAAACCCACCACTGGTCCTTGGATATGATTATTCTACACTATCATGCTCTCATATTTATAAAACTCAGGGCCTCTGTGAAAGGTAAGGATGACTACTGCGTTTGTGGTGCATTGCGTGTGTTGAAGTTGTTTTAACGCAAACCCAAGATGCCTTTAAAAGAACAAGTTTACATCCTATTCTTATGCATGCCAGTGCTATGTGTGAGGTAATTTAAAGTGGTTTTGACAAGTGTCATCGGCATCTTCATATCCGGTCACATGGGCGGCAAGCCACTCCCATCCGGTCACATGGGCGGCAAGCCACTCCCACAAAGGAGGCCCAACCACAGAGTAGGTTCGAACAATTTTTGAATCCCACCACTGATGTCAGCTGATAATGTCTTTGTCTTCTCGGTTTTTAAAGCTCACCTTTTACACTTTCCATTTTTACTTTCATTATGACCTTTTCTAAGCAATGACAAGTAGTTGCATAAAGGTACCATATTTCTGTTCTTCAACCCAAGGAAAAATGTACCGTCAAACATGGCATTGCACTTATTACCAGTTTCACCACAGGATGGGTGGTTAAGTCTTTACTGCTTAATGTGGAACACATCAAAGAAAATTATTGATGGATTACCCCAACTTCATCTCCCCTGCCCCTGAGCATCACCTGCCAGAAAGAAAACCAGCTGTCAGCCTCCCTTTTTATTCTTAAAACTCTATATGGCACAGTGAGGTGGCGCAGTGGTTAGAGTGCAGTACTGCAGCCACTTCAGCTGAGTGTCAGCTGCAGTTCGGCGGTTCAAATCTCACCGGCTCAAGGTTGACTCAGCCTTCCATCCTTCCGAGGTGGGTAAAATGAGAACCCAGACTGTGGGGGCAATATGCTGACTCTGTAAACTGCTTAGAGAGGGCTGAAAGCCCTATGAAGCGGTATATAAGTCTAACTGCTATTGCTATTGCTATTAAGGAGTTTGTGTTTGTGAAGAAAAATGGCAAAAGAGGGAAAAGACACACAGAATGGCTATTTAGAGTGAAGGAACAAGGCCATTAGAGGTAGGTCCTTCCTGATTGAACTGGCAGAACCTTGGATTATCTCGACACTGAAAAGTATCAGCTGCTGAGATGGTTGCACAAATCTGAAATAGGGAATGGATCACAGCAGAATGTTTCTGCAGAGAAAAAGAATTTTTGATTGGGTTGTTTTCTGTTTTTGTTTTGTTTTTTTTCCAAAATAGCTTAAATGGTCTTAATGAAAGTCTCCCTGTTTCCTTCTTAACCCATTTTTTTTAAATCACCATTTCCACTATAGATAGTGTTCTGTCTCCCCTTCTTCACTCGTTAACAGATGACAGGCAGACAAACTTAAAAGGAAAGAACTTTATCAGTCCTCGGCTCTGACTGGCTGCGAGCCCAAAAATGAACATAAATAAAGTCTCTGACAAGATAACAGAATTCAAAACAAAACTCTTACAAAGCAGTTCACTTCTCCAAGTGTCTCCTTGAATCAGGGTTACAGAAAGCAAATCACTTCTCCAAGTGTCTCTCACAAACAAACCACGACCGATGATCAATGAACGTTGAATGAACGTTGACTCCTGCAACCAGAACGTGGCACCATCTGTTCTTTTATCACCAGAAGACGCCACTCACGAGCCCCAACTGCATTGTTAATCTTGCATCCCAACTCAACTCACAGCAAACTTCTGCTGAGTCACAACAGATAGTTCTCGGCCAATTGGTTAGGGTTCGAAGTTACCACTGAAAGCTATCTGATTCCAAAGTTCTGACCATTATCCACCTGTCCATGGACACATCATTGCATTCTTGGCACTTTACAATTGACTCACCTTTATCTGTTATATGACCACAATATTTTTTGGGCAGTTTCCAGCAAAAAAAAAACCCTCCATAGGAATAAATTGATTTGCTTAACGACCGTGTTTCTTAATAACTGCCACATTCACTTTCAATTTTCAATTTCAATTTTAATGGATTTATATGCCGCCCAATCCCGAAGGACTCCGGGCAGCTTACATAAAAACAGTTTAAGAAGTATTAAAAGAATTTAAAATATAAGACAAAGCGAATTTAAAAAGACACAACATGCATTCGATCTTAATGGGGCTGAAGCTCAATCAAAGATCAGCAGCCCCAGGCCTGCCGGAACAGCCAGGTCTTAACAGACTTTCGGAAGGCCGAGAGAGTGGGGAGGGTCCGGATCTCAGGGGGTAGATTGTTTCATAGGGCCGGGGCAGCTACAGAGAAGGCTCTTCCCTGAGGAGCCGCCAGATGACATTGTGTAGTTGACGGTACCCGGAGAAGGCCCGCCCTGTGAGATCTTATTGGACGCTGGAAGGTATGTTGCAGGAGGCGGTCACGGAGATATCCAGGTCCTAGGCCATGTAGGGCTTTAAAGGTGATAACCAGCACCTTGAAGCATGCTTGGAGACCAATAGGGAGCCAGTGCAGCTCACGAAGGATAGGTGTAACATGGGTGTATCTAGGTACACCCAGTATCGCTCGCGCGGCTGCATTCTGGACCAATTGTAGTCTCCGAACACTTTCCAAGGGCAGCCCCATGTAACAACCATGGTATATTTGCTTAACAACTGTTGCAAAAAAAGTCATAAAATCAGGTCTGGTCACATGGGTGCCTCGATTTACATGGCTTATGATAGAAATTCTGGGGTCTATATGGTCGTAAGTTGAAGACTACCTGTATACTGGTCAATTCTCTAAAAACAACACTGAGTTCAGAGCAATCCATACTTTAACGTAGGCAAATTTCTATTTCCACGTTAAAAGAAATGCTGAACAACATTTCAAGCGTGTTTTTTAATAAATATTTTGAAATCTTTCAATATGCCTTGGATCGCACTATAATGTATTTATTCCAACACGTACCTACCTCAACACTGAATGTCATTACCGGCACTTTCTTGTTTCACGGCTGACCCTAGGAAAACAAGGTCTTGTTAGCTGCCGCTTACATGAGAAATATTGCAGGTGATCCAACAACATTACATTTGCCGGAGAGTGAAGAGGGTCCTATGTTTTTCCCCCCCCCACACTCAAGTCTGAATGTAATTTTTTACGCTACCATAATGGAAAAATCACCATAATTATCCAAGCTGTGTTTACTTCTACAGTGTTTCTTTCAATTCCATGCAGTATAGCGTATTAGAAGAATCGAAGGTAATAACTTCAGCCTTCAAGAAAAGGGAGGGGGGGGGAAGTAATTCCGCTGAGTTTGGTACAAATAACGTATTTCATTAACACAGCAAGAATGGGAAGATCTCAGCAGCATGTGAAATAAATAACAATTGATTGGATTAATGTGGAGCTGTAATGTGGAGCTGTAAAGAACCAGAATGGTTAGCGTCATGCGACACACCAGGCCATGATGTTGTTAACTTTGTTTTGTGAAAAAAATTACTTTACTATGTCATTAACATGCGTATCTATTGTAGCTGTTTGGCTCATGCACACATATACACACCGAGAGAAAAATAAGGAGCACAAATATGAATGGACATGTTGCGATGAGTAGATGCGGGAACTGTCAATCAAAGCAAGGTATTTCGTTCCTTCCTGTAAATATAGGAGGGACCTGGCAGAGGAAGAGGTAGGGGAGTGGAGGTCGAAGGCCAAGTCTGAAGAACATTCACAGCCTCAGCCTAAGGAAAACTCATATGTCACACAGCCAGGGTTAGGAATAGATTTAGTGCCAGAGCAGGCAAGCATGGACTGGCTGTAGATATACTGCGTAATCCAGTGGAACCTGTTTATAAACCATTTTGAGGCATTAATAAAAGCCAATGTGTTTCCTCGTTTATATTTTAATCCAGTGACTGGATTAAATGATAAATGATAAATGATAAATGATAAATGATAAATGATAAATGATAAATGATAAATGATAAATGATAAATGATAAATGATAAATGATAAATGATAAATGATAAATGATAAATGATAAATGATAAACGAAACGAAATAAATGATAAATGATAAATGATAAAAAAATGATAAAAAATGATAAATGATAAATGATAAATAATGATAAATGATAAATGATAAATGATAAATGATAAATGATAAATGATAAATGATAAATGATAAATGATAAATGATAAATGATAAATGATAAATGATAAATGATAAATGATAAATGATAAATGATAAATGATAAATGACAAATAACAAATAATAAATAATAAATACATAATTAATAAATACATAATAAATACATAATAAATACATAATAAATACATAATAAATAATAAATAAATAATAATAGATAATAGATGATAGATAAATGGTAAATGGTAAATGGTAAATGGTTAATAAATAATAAATAATAAATAAATAATAAATAAATAATAAATAAATAATAAATAAATAATAAATAATAAATAATAAATAATAAATAAATAATAAATAATAAATAATAAATAAATAATAAATAATAAATAATAAATAATAAATAATAAATAATAAATAATAAATAATAAATAATAAATAATAAATAATAAATAATAAATAATAAATAATAAATAATAAATAATAAATAATAAATAATAAATAATAAATAATAAATAATAAATAATAAATAATAAATAATAAATAATAAATAATAAACAAACAACAAACAACAAACAACAAACAACAAACAACAAATTAAATAAATAAATAAATAAATGCTAAAAAAATAAGAATTTCAAATCCAAAAAATAGCTTGGGGCTGTTGACAAAAGTTCTAGAATGATTCATTTAAGAAGAATGTGAATGATGTGCTTGTCTCGGAAGAATACCAAAGAGTATGCACAAATTCTTTTAAGTAAATTTGTAGCGCAAATCTACATTCCCAAACAAGATTTTCCTTCTCACTCCAATTTGGGTCTAGGACAACTTAACACAGCTAATGTGGCACAGCCAATCCACCATGGCCAACTTGCCACTGTCAACTTGCTGTGTCCAACTCCCCATGGCCAATTCCCCCACAGGGCAACTTATCACAGGATAAGACTTATACTAATATCGAAGAACTGGTACAATATAATTTTTTTTGTTATTTTAAATACTTACATTGAATTGTGGAATTGTCCCTCAGCTAATCGTCTTGCAGTGATTTGGCCATGGCAAGTTATCCTGCAGCTGTGGCCAAGTCAAGTTGTCCCATTCTGCTCCAATTTTCTCTCTTACACTTTCATCCTTGCCCTCTTTGAATTCTTACTTGGATTCCTTACATCTCATTCATTGTCTTTACTTGAGATGCTATTTCACTGACCTTTCAGAAAGATATCTGTGTGAATGCTAAGCTAAAAATAATCCCCCAGGTCTTTTGAGCTGATATATTACCACTTGTGTTTTTCCAGCTCTTGACACATTCATATTTATGGAGATTAGTTCCCTCAGTCAGAGTTACCTAGCAGGGCTGACTGCAGAATGACAGGGAAATCTCTGTTTTGTGTTGAGAGAAAGAAAAATAGAACCAGATAAACTCTGTTGTTGTCAAAACACACGCTCCTGAGAAAGATGATATTAAAATTAAACAGGACCAAATCTATAGGTCCCAAATATAAAGGTAGCCTGTTTGTGAGAGTCACAGCCACAGTTTTGTCTGAAGCACTGCTTAACACAACTGGAAGCAAATGCACATTTAATTAAATATATTAAAATTGGACCGATACAGAGAAGATTAGCATGGCAAGGATGACACGCAAATTCACGAAGCGTTAGGGTTAGGGTTATATGCTGATGGCAGTGGTGGGATTCAAATAATTTAACAACCGGTTCTCTTCCTTAATGACCAGCTGGGTAGGCGTGGCTCGACGATAATGTGATTTTGTGTGTGTGTGGCCAACTCAACATCACTAAGGTTGATGGGCGCTTCGCCTTAACTGTTACAATGTCATAAGGGTTAACCAGAGAGGCAGTTTCTGTAAGCAGGGCAACAAAGATTAGGCTAGAAACAACACCAGAATGTTTCCTTCCTTACAGGATTAGCCCTGTAAAGTGGAAAGAAACAAAAGGAGATTTCTTCCAACAACCAGTTCTCCGAACTGCTTAGAAAGTTAACAACCGGTTCTCCCGAATTGTTGCGAACTGGCTGCGTCCCACCACTGGCTGATCGTGATGATGCAAATAACTAGCCTCTGCAGTATCTGCTCAAATCTGTCCTCTCAAATCTTTGATTACTACTGTGTGGCTTCAACAGGCCTGCTTAGGATAAACAGAAAGAAACTTACCCACACCCATTAAAGGACAATGCTAGTTTTTATCCCTGTTGCTATATCCTCAGTCAGTGTAAAGTGTAAAGTAAGCTGATAGGAAAAAAATATGAACTGAGGATAGGATAAAAAAATAACATTAACTGTCCATTGTAGTTCAATTATTGTTTAGAACTAGTTTGATATAGTGGATAAGGCACCAGTCTAGAACAAGAGATGCTGAGGTTAGTCCTACCTTGGGCACAAAGCCAGCCAGGTGGCCTTGTGCCAATCACTCTTGTTCAGCCCTTGGAAGGAGGCAAGGGTAAGCCACTTCTGAAATCTTGCCAAGGGACTGATACATGTATTCGCCAAGGACCAAGACAGTGGTGGGTTTCAAAAATTGTTCGAACCTACTCTGTGGGTGTGGCCTCCTTTGTGGGAGTGGCTTGCTGCCCATGTGACCGGATATGAAGATGGTGACGACACTTGTCAGAACCACCTTAAATTACCTCACACACAGCCCTGGCATTCATAAGAATAGGATGTAAACTTGTTTTTTAAAAGGCATCTTTGGTTTGCGTTAAAACAACTTCAACACACGCAATGTTCTGATTGCACCACAAACGCAGTAGTCATCCTTACCTTTCACAGAGGCACTGAGTTTTATAAATAGGAGCATGATAGTGTAGAATAATCATATCCAAGGACCAGTGGTGGGTTTCAAAAAAATTTGGAACCTCTTCTGTAGGTGTGGCCTGCTTTCCGGGTCCACTGGTGGGAACCTCTTCTAACTGGCTTGGTAGATTTGACGAACCGGTTCTACCGAATAGGTGCGAACTGGTAGGAACCCACCTCTGGACAAGACTGTCACAAAACTCAATAGAGCATGTATCTATACAATTGCTGTCATTTAGAAGGCTGACACTGCCTTGCAGTCAGAGATGTTCAACTTATAAGGGAAGGAGACAGAAAGTAGAAGTAGTAGTAGAACATGACCAACTGGAAGAATGTTAAGCTGAGACAATGAATTTCAAATGACTTCTCATCTAATTTAAACAAAGGATATAGGAGTATTAGTAAATTAATACATTATTGCAAATTTCCCCATTTCCTCATATATTTTCTCTCATTGGTTTTGTATGAATGGCAGCAGACTGTTTTGTGTTATTCTTTATTCACTGAAGCTTAAAATAATTCAGATGGAGGCCTTGGCCATGCAACAGATGGGGTGGGATTTGACTGTATAATCATAAACACCATCTTAACACCATATACACACTTTATGCGTAACTCGGTTCATCAATTCTCACACTGAATAGAATAAGAGAATAATGGAGTGGGAAGGGACCTTGAAGGTCTTCTAGTCCAACCCCTGCTCAAGCAGGAGACCTGTTGTGGCCCAGCAGGAGCTGTTGGAGCTGCCACCAGACTTCGACAGCGAGGGGCCCTATGAGTCGGCTCTGGAGGACCTGGAGGACCCTGGACAGGGTTCCGACTCCAAGCAGGGTGCAGAGAGACTGGTTGGCCACTAGGTGGCGCCTGAGCCTTGGACCAGTGGGGAGCAGACAAGGGAGAGTGATCCAGAAGCCAGCAGTGAGTTGTTCCTGGATGCACGCCATCGAAGAGCTACTCGGCATCAGGAACAATTATGCAATTACAGGAGGTGATTGTGCTCAGCTGATGGTCATTAGGCTCTTCTCCAGACTATATAAACAGACTGCTTGTGACACACCCTTCTTGCAGAAGTCAACGCATTGACTAAAGAGAACTGTTGTAACTAGCTTGGCAGGCTGGATTGCTGCCAAGGTTTGTCTGAGTTGCTGCCAAGGTCCTTATCTGTTTGTTTGCTTGGCTTTCAGCCACCGAGATTTTGGTCTTGCTATTAAAGGACATTCCAGTTAAGCTTGTCTCGGCTTTCGTTACTGGATGGATGAGAGGGTCAGAACAGAGACCCTATACTATTTCAGACAGGTGGCTGCCAGTCTCTTTTTAAAAGCCTCCAGTGATGGAGCATCCACAACTTCTAGAGGCAAGCTGTTCCATTGGTTTATTGTTCTCACTGTCAGGGGGAAAAATAGTTCTAGGTTAGTTCTCTCCTTGATTAGTTTCCATCCATTATTTCTTGTCCTGTCTTCGGTGCATTGGAGAATAGGTTGACCTCCTTCTTCTTTGTGGCAGTCCCTGAGATATTGGAACACTGGTATCATATTACCTCCAGCCCTGCTCTTCATTAAACTAGACATACCCAATCAGAGAACAAAATTAAGACAGATTTGACAGGATCTTGGGAAAAATGATCCCTGAATGATATTTCTAAGAGAGGTGTTAGCACTCGAAGCAGTATTGCACAATTGGGCCTAGCACTATCAACAGCTCTGCTTTGCATTCAAAACATCTCATTTTAGGTTTGGGTTTAGGTTTCATTTTATTTATATGCCGCCCTATTCCCAGTGGGACTCAGGACGGCGCACAAACCCAAAGGGGAAGGGAAACACAACAAAACAACAAATACAGGCATTTTAAAAAACGACCAACAGCCACACAAATCGAGAGGGGAAAGGAACTCATCAACCCCAGGCCTGCCGACACAGCCAGGTTTTAACGGCTTTTCGGAAGGCCTGGAGAGAGGTGAGGGTCCGAATCTCTGCGGGGAGTTCGTTCCAAAGGGCCGGAGCTGCCACAGAGAAGGCCCTCCTCCGGGTCGTAGC
>NW_028261396.1:2294060-2391560 GCF_051295495.1 Thamnophis sirtalis
TAACCCTTAACCTAACCCTAAACCTAACGCTAAACCTAACGCTAACCCTTAACCTAACCCTAAACCTAACCCTAACGCTTAACGTAACCCTAAACCTAACCCTAACCCTAACCCTAACCCTTACCTTTATGTGAATCGGCTTGCTTTAAAAGCGCTTTTTAAAGCGCCCTTTTTTCTCCGCTGTCGTATTTGTCGCGCTGCTGATGACGTCACGTACGCGCTTTAGTGGACCGCGGTTTTGACGTGCCACGTAAATTACTAGTGTGAATGCAATGACAGCCATGTGGCGAATAGAATGCTCTATATTCTATCATCTGTTTGTCAAGGCAACCTTTCCTCCCTCTTAAAGGCAGCCTTGCTGCAAACTTCGAAACAGCCAAAATATGTGTCAGTCTCCTCGCTTACTAAGGGGTTTCCTCCAGTCCCTTTGGGAATAGGGCGGCATGCAAGTCGAATAAATCCAAATCCAATCCAAAATAAGACTCAACCAGAAAAATAAGCCCTTAGTATGATTTTTCAGGATTCTCATAAGCCCCACCCCCAAAATATTCCCCCCGTTAAGATCATCAGTCAGATGCATTTACTGCCCTATTTCCCCCCCCAAAATAAGACCTAACCAGATAATAAGTCCTAATGTGTGTTTTGGAGCAAAGATTAAGATAAGATCTGGTCTTACTTTCAGGGAAACAGAGTTTCTGAAAGCAAACCCACCTGTCTTGTTAACATCAGAGTGACAAATTAAATGTATTTGTCTTGTATGCCGCCCACTCCCGGAGGACTCCGGGCGGCTCACAATAGACAAGGGAAGGGGGATAAATAGACAAAGACAACACTTTTAAAAACGCAACATTCACAGTTTCCGTGGGGCTGGATGTTTCACAAGCTCCCCGGCCTGCTGGAGCAGCCAGGACTTGGTGGCTTTGCGGAAGGCCGGGAGGGTAGTGAGGGTCCGGATCTCCACAGGGAGATCGTTCCAAAGGGCTGGAGCTGCAACAGAGAAGGCTCTCCCCCGGGGAGTCGCCAGCCGACATTGGCTGGCGGATGGAATCCGGAGGAGACCTAACCTGTGAGATCTAATCGGTCTATGGGAGGTAATCGGCAGGAGGCGGTCTCTCAGGTACCCAGGTCCGATGCCATGAAGGGCTTTGTAAGTAACGACCAGCACCTTGAAGCGGGTCCGGAGACTAATGGGTAGCCAGTGCAGCTCGCGGAGGATAGGTGTGACGTGGGTGTACCTGGGTGCACCCACAATCGCTCGCACGGCTGCGTTCTGGACTAACTGAAGTCCTTGGACACTCTTCAAG
Source organism: Thamnophis sirtalis (assembly GCF_051295495.1). Classification (NCBI taxonomy): domain Eukaryota; kingdom Metazoa; phylum Chordata; class Lepidosauria; order Squamata; family Natricidae; genus Thamnophis; species Thamnophis sirtalis. The sequence continues at coordinate 2,295,365 of NW_028261396.1, forward strand.
GGCAGCCCCATGTAGAGCGCATTACAATAATCCAGTCTTGAGCCCCACCCTTGTCTGTAAACAGAAGTCAACTATAGATGCTACATTTTGTAGTGATTGTTCTCTAAGGTCTTTTCATTTTTGTGGCTTACAAAAAATGAGGATCAGAGAGGTGTTTCAGCAACTTTTGAGATAGCCATCTAAAATAAGTTTCTACTTTTAAAATCGGATTAACAAAACACGCAACGATAGGAGTATTTTGAGTCATGCGAATAGCCTCATAGCTTCTTCTTTTTTTAAAAAAGTGAATTGAAGAACATTGGTGGTTTTCGGTGGGGAGAGAATCTTTGAATCTGTGCTTTGAAGGAGAAAAAGAAAGCTAGGTGACTATGCTAGGTATTTACCACCCAAAAATTTCTGAAGGATCAGGCAGTGGTGAAGTTGCTCAACCCCTTCAGCCTGTACAGCAAGATTCCTCTTATGATCGTCTTTCTGGTTTTAGAAGACTATTCCGCATTCTTAGATACATGAAAATTGGCTTGTGGGTTTTGATAAACATTTTTCTATAATCTGGTCCTTAAATGCAGATCAAAGGGAGGAGACCAGTGGTGGGTTTCCATTTTTTTTTTTACTACTGGTTCGCTCGTGCGCGAAACGTGTGCATGCGTAATGCAACATCCATGCGCAGAAACGTCCGGGTGAGTGGGCGGAGCCTTCCATCGCCGCCACCACTGGCTCGCCCGATTTGGGCCGAACTGGCAGAAACCCACCTGTGGGGGAGACTAGGTACAAAGTATACATGCATTGATGCATTTTGAGGTCCTGCTTGTGTGGGCAAATCTGACAATTCTTGGGAAACTCAGCTATCCCCAGGGCATCTATTATTGGGAAATTGCTCAGCGCATGCACATAAGAACTGCTACATGTGGGCATCATTATTCTTCACCGAATAAGAAAAGAGGAGGCACACTCTATCGGACTGTGAGATATTATATTTCAAAACCAAAATAAAGAGATCAAAGTATCTCATAGTCAAGATTCCTGCAAGTATTTTCTGGAGAGATGAGTAGACATTTCTTATCTCATTACACACTCACAAAAATAGAAGAATTCTTATTTTTCTCTTGGGGGTGGGGGGAGTTCAAGCAGGATATTTAAAAAGAAGCAAAAAAAGATGGTAAAACTCTCAGTATGTTGTTCTACTGTCATTTTTGGATTAAGAACAGCCAATAAACATTGAACAAAGCTTGCTGCTCTCACTGTTCTTGGTAAATCCTCCCATTAAAAAAATATTTGTATTTGTATTTGTATTTTATTATTTGTATGCCGCCCTTCTCCGGGAGGACTCAGGGCTGCGAACAATTCAAGGGGGGGAAAAAAGGGGAACATAAAAGACAAAATACAAATAATAAAAGTAGACAACAGTCGCACAACCATACAAGTCGAGAGGGGAGGGGAACTCATCACCCCCAGGCCTGCCGGCACAGCCAGGTTTTGACGGCTTTTCGGAAGGCCTGGAGAGAGGTGAGGGTCCGAATCCCTGCGGGGAGTTCATTCCAAAGGGCCGGAGCTGCCACAGAGAAGGCCCTCCCCCAGGTAATAGCCAGGTGGCATTGGCTGGTAGATGGAACCCGGAGGAGGCCGACCCTGTGAGATCTAATGGGTCTGTGGGAGGTAATTGGCAGCAGGTGGTCTCTCAAGTACCCAGGTCCAATACCATGAAGGGCTTTATAAGTTACGACTAGCACCTTGAAGCGTATTCAGAGACTGATCGGTAACCAGTGCAGCTCGCGGAGGATAGGTGTAATGTGGGTGTACCGAGGTGCACCCACAATTGCGCGCGCGGCTGCGTTCTGGACGAGTTGAAGTCTCCGAATGCTCTTCAAGGGCTTGAATATATTGAATAATTCCTATTCCTCTTCAAGAAGGGGGGGGGAAATCAACATTGACCAAGTTAAGCATCACCACCACTTCACTCCTTAGTAATGTATGGTGAAGTTTGAGAATGCATAATCTTGATGTAAACTTTATAAATGCTTTCCCTAAACATGAGCCCTTCTGCTGTATATGACTGAGATTTCAATTTAGGTCTTGATTTATGACTATGATTTCAATTTACAGTCTATGACTGTAATTACACATTTGATTGATTAACCGATTTCTGGAGCTCCCTTCCCTGTCAATATAGCTCACCAAAAGTTGCTGTAGCAATTTTGAGAAAGTAGCTGAACTAAAAACAAAAAAAACTAGATCTGCAAAATTTAAAAGCATCTCCCACAAGATAGTAATATATATAACAGAGACAGTGGTTTACAAGGAAAAAAAAATAGTCATAGATACATAGCAATCTGTGAAAATCTAATGGAAGAACAGCACCTGTAACACAGAAAAATATCAAGAGCATTATTCAGGAATTCACACAGGTAAATTAATATGCCATAAGTCTGCCTAGGCAAGTGGGTGTGTTCGCTTTGTAATATTTTTCCCACACTTAAGAATGCTGAGAATTATTCATTCAATGAGTTTTAATAAATGGGAATTATACTCCTGTACCTCAATTGCCTGGAAATACCATGTCAGCAGATCTAACATGGATAATCTCATGGGAGAGATTTTGTACAATTTAGCAGTCCTAGGAGCAGTTGATACAATCTAGGCTACAAAAAAAAATTTTTTAGCAGTAACCAAAGGGAAACTTGAAAGAATATATTCCTTAGCAATCACTGTATTCCACAAGTAACCTTTGAGAGGAAATTTAATGTAGATGGGAAACTAGAAATCTATTTTTCTTACTGCATTAGACAGGTGGCAATATGGTTGCTTAATTAGGATTGTTAGGGGAAGAAGATCCAAGCTGGGACTTTAGAAACGGTTGATATATTGTAAAAGTCGATTCGGATGGGTCAGAGGCTCTATTAGCAATTAGAAAGCCCATGAGTAATATAATTAGTGAGATTTTTTAAACTCTGAAAAAGATCTGTCAGACAATTGGAAAAATTATTTGACTCGGTTGTTCTTGAAGGGATTCCTGGAAACTTCGTGGGAAATTTGATGGGAAAAGCGAAGGCTGAAAAAAAAGAAGAACCTCGCGAGAGATTTAACAGAGGTGAAGTATCTGAAGAACAAGTCAACGAACTGGGGACACTTCTGTTAAGTTACAGGAAAAGTGATCAAGCATATTCAGTAAAGGTTAGCTGCCGGTTCCACCACAAAACCGCGGTAGACTAAAGCGTGTGACTAAAGCGCGGTGACAAAACCGCACCGTCAAAACCGCGCGACAACAGCGCACCGACAGAAGCGCGCTGTAACATAACCCTAAAAATAACCCTAAACCTAATGCTAAACCTAACGCTAAACCTACCCTAAACCTAACCCTAAACCTAACCCTTACCTTAAGTTAAATTGCGCTTCTGTCGGCACGCTGTTGTCGGCGCGCTGTTGTTGGCGCGCTTTTGACATCGCGGTTATGTCGTGCCATGTTAGCTGCCTTAACTTTGAGGAACGTGCTTTAACCCCGTTGTAAACAACATATAGCTGGACAGAGGAATGGATGTATAGACAGGATGATACATGACAGATAGATAAATAAATATATCGACAGACAGTCAACCAACCAGAAAGATTCTCTTGCCAATGTAATCAAATCTGTGTAAGGAGTTCTTTTTTTGTGGCAGCAGCTGAAAGAGTTATAAAAGTTTAGAAATACGATTAAAAGAAAACGATTCAGCAAGTCCCACTGAACTATGTCTCAAAGTTTGCTGCTCACAGTGAGGAAACCCATTTGGGCTCATCCAGATACAGGCAAGCAGTTTCCTAGTAAGAAGGATGGACAGCCTATTGGGGAAAAAAAAATGGTATTTGACAATCCAGTGCCATGACTTGTTGAGATAAACCTTAATTATGAAGATTCTTTTCGTATAACCCACACTCGGAGTAAGGTTGTCATCTACGAAAGGAGAGTGAGTGAATAAACACAGTTTATGGAGAACCTCTGGGTGAAGGGATGGGCCCATCCCTTGTCTTCCTTACAATCTGGGCCAAGCCTGAGGGCCTGGGGTGGGGTGGGGGAGCCCAGCCACAGACACCTGTCTCTCATCCCTGGAGGAAGGTGCAGACAGCTGATCTTGCACTTGGTCGAGCAGGGACTCTGGCAATAGAAGCCAACTGCTTTGGGCCCTGGTCTTTAAAGCAATAGCAGTAGACTTATATACCGCTTCATAGGGCTTTCAGCCCTCTCTAAGCGGTTTACAGAGAGTCAGCATATTGCCCCCAACAATCTGGGTCCTCATTTTACCCACCTCGGAAGGATGGAAGGCCGAGTCAACCCTGAGCCGGTGAGATTTGAACCGCTGAACTGCTGATCTAGCAGTAGCCTGCAGTGCTGCATTTAACCACTGCGCCACCTTGGCTCCTCCACCCCGAAGGGCAAGGAAGAACTACAAGGCCTGTTTCAAGGAAGGAAGAAAGTTGCTTCAAAGCCCCAATGCTTCATTCCTCAGAGGCAGGGCTTGACTCCTGCTGCCTCAATTTAAATGGAGTTCAGCCCATGGGAGAGAGTCTGGGCCAGAATCCAACCCTTGGGCCTGGCTGTTTCTCACTCTTGGTTGACGTAAAGCTGGCCAGCTTTATTCAGTAAATCGATCAGTTAAGATTGCGTATATACACAGATAATCCTATGCACACATCCTACACAGTAGGTCATGCCGAACTCCCTAAGACTGATTTCTGAGTAAACACTTTTTGATGTCTTACGATTAAAACGGTGCCATATATTTTCCAGAGATTAAACCTCGCCGAATTTCACACAAGCTTTCTCTCTGGTGTAAACCTGAACAGAATTCGGTTGCCCGGACTTTGGTGGCGGAAGTTATAAATTATATAAATCTGGTTTCATTTTTGGGATTATATTGGCTGGAGCATGTTGCAATTAGAGCAGCATTAAAGCACGCACAGGTGCCTTATAAGGGGAAAAAAAAGACTGCTAGCTAGTTAAACCACAGCTTCTCCTACATCTTCATTATCTTTCGACGGCAAAGTTATGAAGGCTAAATGTTAACTAGCTTTAGCTGATTAAGCATATTGTGGTTAGCGATCAGTTTCCTATTTGCTTGCATCCAAAATAATTAGAACTGCATCGTATAAGGCACTTTTCTTTTCTTTTAATTAAGGCATGATAGAAATTCAGAATAGCAGAAAAAAAATTCAGCACAGAGAGATCAATGATAGCAACAGCAATAGCAGTTAGACTTATATATCGCTTCATAGGGCTTTCAGCCCTCTCTAAGCGGTTTACAGAGTCAGCATATTGCCCCCAACAACAATCCGGGTCCTCATTTCACCCACCTCGGAAAGGATGGAAGGCTGAGTCAACCTTGAGCCGGTGAGATTTGAACAGCCGAACTGCAGAACTGCAGTCAGCTGAAGTAGCCTGCAGTTCTGCATTTAACCACTGAGCCACTTCGGCTCTAGGATTTTTAGTGGTTCGGTTTGAAGAAAAGCAGCTATTTCATAAGATTGTAGTACTTTAGAGAGGAAACTGGGGAGATAACACGTCATTTCATTGAATGCTAAGACGTCAACTCCTACGGCTCTTCAACTATTTTTTATTCCAGATGGATGCTGATTGCTGTATTATAACTATGGCAGGATTTGGGTTTTTTTTTCCTTCTCTTCCTTCATCATCCCATTTCTCTTTTGTGTTAGGCCTTCTGCTTGTCAGCTTACGCAAGAAAGAAGCGACTGCTTTGCATATGGAAATATTTTTACTTGCTCTTTAGCTGGAAAATGCCGTAACAAGTTTACCCATAAAACATATTAAGATACTGCAACGAAGCAAAACCTGTGCCTAACACCTAGCAGACCCCCCAAGCATGCAAATGTGGATAGATTAATGGGAACCTCTTTCGGGGAGAAGATATCAGTGTTCAGTGAGCCTCTGGCATATAGCAATGCTGGCCACATGACCAAGCAAATTTATTTATTTATTTATTTATTAATAACATTTATAGGCCGCCCAATCCCGAAGGACTCCGGGCGGCTTACAAAGCAAAAGAAAAAAAGAATTAATAAAAAGAATAAAGGATAGACAATTTAAAAAAACATCACACACACGGACTCAATCTGATCGGGGCTGGACCTCAACAGTGAGGTCAACAGCCCCAGGCCTGCCGGAATAGCCAGGTTTTAACAGCTTTTTGGAAGGCCATGAGAGTGGGCGAGGTCCGGATCTCTGGGGGTAGCTGATTCCAAAGGGTCGGAGCAGCCACAGAGAAGGCTCTCCTCCGGGGAGCCGCCAGCCGACATTGCCTGGTTGACGGCATCTGAAGGAGGCCCACCCTGTGGGATCTCACCGGCCGTTGGGAGGTATGTGGCAGTAGGCGGTCTCGCAAATGACTTTGGATAACCCTGGTTCCCTCCAGCCAAGGAATCAAGATGACCAATGCGCCGTTAAGAGTCGGACACGACTGGACAGGGAAACCTTTCCTTTCCTTTTTAAAAAACTACATACCCGAATGGAAATGGGAAAGGAGGGAACGATGCCCCCCAAAATCACCTACTCAAAGCAATGATCAGAAGGCTGTGAACTGCAAACACAAGGAAGAAGGAACAAGAAGTTGCAATCCTCTGCACTGTTACTCTCAGCACATTCCCCTGAACACACTGAATGTATTTTCAAGGAAACGTGCGGGAGACTGCTAACGCCCGCGCTACAGTCTGAATGATCCCAAACGCCAAGTGTGGCTGACTCATCTGTAATATGTCTCTCATTTAATTTCATCCTAACCTAACTGGTTATACAGGCAAAACAGGGGCAACACCTTATGTTGGAGAACCGGGTGACTGAGTATGTCACGAGGGGAGGGGGGGAAACTTCCTTGCAGCTGTGAGTGACCTCATAATCTAAAGGAGTACATTAATATAATCAATACGTTAATTGTAATAGCAATAGCAGTAGCAATAGCAGTTAGACTTATATACCGCTTCATAGGGCTTTCAGCCCTCTCTAAGCGGTTTACAGAGTCAGCATATCGCCCCCAACAATCCGGGTCCTCATTTTACCCACCTTGGAAGGATGGAAGGCTGAGTCAACCCTGAGCCGGTGAGATTTGAACAGCCGAACTGCCGAACTAGCAGTCAGCTGAAGTAGCCTGCAGTGCTGCATTTAAACACTGCGCCACCTCGGCTCTTGAGCTGCTTTCCTCCATTTTTACTTTTAAGAGAATCCTAGGTGATTCTAAATGATTCTGTAACACGGAGGGGAAGCCTGAACTGCTCCCAGCATCCTATCTCTTTCCCTGGAGACTGCGCCGCTGAAACCTATCCTCAAAAGGGCCATATTTTGACAGCACATTTTTTCTCTCTCTTTGGTGCTAAGGCCAGGCCTGGAATGAAAGAAAAAGAAAAACCTGAGACGTTACATTGCTTCACACCAGAGGTGGGTTCCTACCAGTTCGCACCTATTCGATAGAACCGGTTCGTCAAATCTACCGAACCGGTTAGAAGAGGTTCCACCAGTGGACCCGGAAAGCAGGCCACACCTACAGAAGAGGTTCCAAATTTTTTTGAAACCCACCACTGACACACACACACACACACACACACACACACAGACTCAAACAGAGAGAGAAAGAGAAAGAAAGGAAGAAAGAAAGAAAGAAAGAAAGAAAAAGTGAGAGAGAGATGAAAGAAAGAAAGGAAAAAGGGACAGAGAGACAAAACGAAAGAAAGAGAGAGAGAGAGAGAGGGAGAAAGAAAGAAAGAAAGAAAGAAAGAAAGAAAGAAAGAAAGAAAGAAAGAAAGAAAGAAAGAAAACACATGGCCAGCAAGCCACTCCTACCAGGTCACATGGCTGGCAAGCCACTCCCACAAAGGAGGCCACACCCACAGAGTAGGTTCGAAAATTTTTTGAAACCCACCACTGACACACACACACAGACTCAAACAGAGAGAGAAAGAGAAAGAAAGGAAGAAATAAATAAATAAATAAAGAAAAAAAGAAAAAGTGAGAGAGAGATGAAAGAAAAAAGGAAAAAGGGACAGAGAGACAAAAGGAAAGAAAGAGAGAGAGGGAGGGAGAAAGAAAGAAAGAAAGAAAGAAAGAAAGAAAGAAAGAAAGAAAGAAAGAAAGAAAGAAAGAAAGAAAGAAAACAAAACACATGGCCAGCAAGCCACTCCCACCAGGTCACATGGCCGGCAAGCCACTCCCAACAAAGGAGGCCACACCCACAGAGTAGGTTTGAAAATTTTTTGAAACCCACCACTGCTTCAAACCCTCCGTTTAATAAAAACTCCCAAACTGTGTCACGTTGATCAACAATACGGCTAAATTTTATCAGTGCAATTTTTTTGAGTTAGTCGAATAAAAAATGAAAATTAGAGCAGGAGTCCTCTGCGAGATGAATTGATCCAATTCCTACCTTTCAGAGGTCGCAACGATGGAAAAGAAAATGTTAAGGCCCGCTTTATTTGGTGATGTCACCCCATGACTAGAGATCTCACCCAGCCTGCCAACGAGTCAGAACTTGCAGCTTTTGACACAGAGGGAGTTAGCCATCCTGTGCCACAGGCTAGTTGGAGCTTTCCCACGAATGCATCCACAGCACAGGTAATGCTCGACTTACAAACAGTTTGCTTAATGACGGTTTGAAATCGCAGTGCCACTGAAAAAGTGACTGGCGCGTGACCATTGCAGCATCCCCATGGTCACATGACCAGATTCAGACACCTTGGCAATTAACTCTTGTTAATAATGATGGTTAAAGTGTTTTGGGGTCCTGTGATCACCTTTAGAACTTTCTGATAAGCAAACCCAGCGGAGGGGGGGGGAGGGAGCCAGATTCACTTAATAACTTAACAGCTGCAGTGATTCACTTAACAACTGTGGCAAGAAAGGTCGTAAAATGAGGGAAAACTCACTTAACAAATTTCTCACTTAGCAACATAAATTTTGGGCTCGATTGTGGTTATAGGTCGACGACTTACCTATATAATAGGTGGCTGTGAATGACCATTGTACCACAGGATAGTAATAGCTATAGCAATGACTTATATACCGCTTCACGGGGCTTTTACAGCCCTCTCTAAGCGGTTTACAGAGTCGGCTTATTGCCCCCAACAATCTGGGTCCTCATTTTACCAACCTCGGAAGGATGGAAGGCTGAGTCAAACTTGAGCCTGGTAAGATTTGAACTGCCAAATTATAGGCAGCCGGCAGGCAGCAGAAGTAGCCTGCAGTACTGCACTCTAACCCCTGCGCCACCGTGGATGGTACTTGAACTCTTCTAATCGGGACCAGGAGCAGTACTTGGGAGCCCTGGACAGTTGCTAAAATCTTATACTCAACAACAAAGATGTCATCTGGCTAATCCATGACATGCCTTTTGGCTCCTCTGAATGTACCTCTAGGGATTCAACTGTCAGGCCTGCAATTATATTCCTTTCAGAATTTTGGCCTGCCACACTTTCTCTTATTTCATTGTGCTGTTTCATTAGTATAGTCGATGGGAGGGGGGAATAGACAGGAGTAGGATTGTGGAATGTATTGTTTTTCATTCTTTTCTAGAAGCCAAGGTCATCTTTTGTCTCCGCACTTTTACACCTGACCGGAAGCAGCTGGGTGTGGATGCCAGCATGGAAGAAGAAGATTGGACCATGTGATGGACTGTGGGTATGGGGACAAGATCATGAACTTTTAACTGGGTGGGATTCTGACGTGATTTTCCAGAATTGGGATTAACACAGATATGCTAAGATGTCTGCTTTATTAAATTGGAACTTTAAGGATCGTTTTGCCTTGGACTCTGATTTAATTCTACATGATCCTTGGAACGCTGACATCAACATTAAATTGATAAGAAAAATTGTAGGAAATTATAAAACGTGACCCGTCAAAAGCGCAGTCCACAAAAGCGCGATCGACGAAAGCGCGCATTTGACGTCATCACAGTGCGACGAAAAAAATTAAAAATTGAAATAAAAATAAAATTAAAGCAAGCCGATTCACATAAAGGTAAGGGTTAGGTTTAGGTTTAGGGTTAGGGTTAGGTTAAGGGTTAGGGTTAGGTTTAGAGCGTTAGGGTTACGTTTAGCGTTAGGTTAAAGGTTAGCGTTAGGTTTAGCGTTAGGTTAACGGTTAGGTTTAGGGTTAGATTTAGGGTTAGGTTAAGGGTTAGGTTTAGGGTTAGGTTTGGGGGGGTTAGGGTAAGGTTTTCGCTTTATTTTTACATTTTTCGATCACAGCGTGATGTTTTCGTCGCGCTGTGATGACGTCAAATGCGCGCTTTCGTCGACCGCGATTTTGTCGTCCGCGGTTTTGTGGTGGAACCATTATAAAATTGCTACCTGTTACCAGATGTAACAGATAAACTTGAGGCTGGGACGACAAGCAAAGTAAGATCTGTGGTTGCAGGATTTTCTAACCATTTTTTAGGTGAGTCCTCAATCAGCTTTATAGAGAATGCAAATAATCCATGATTTGCCTGGATGATACATTTGTCCCCTAAGACAGCAAATCACCTGTATAAGCTCAGTGATAGTGGACATAAAGATATGGACGTCTGAGCTACTTCTAGCATCTTAGCAGCTCACACATGCTTTCCGGATTTCCATGTGATTCTGAAAGCCTTTCCAAGCAGGCATGTGCCTGCAAGGACACTTCAGCCCCATTGGTAATTGGTAGTACAAGCCAGATCTGTTTTATTTCATTTTTAAGCTTACAGTGATAGATCAACTACTGGAAAGGAGGGATGAAAAATAAGAGGTTGTTCCATATCAGGCTACAATGCCTCTTAAACAGGAGTTGCTGGTGTGTTTCCCTCCTACTAATTGGCCAAGTATTCCATCTCTCAGGCTGGGGGGGTCAAACAGTACGCCCCTCAGACAGGGTTCGCAATTTGGGAGTCCTCCTGGATCCACAGCTGACTTTCGAACACCATTTGTGACCAGGGGGGCATTTGCCCAGGTTCGCCTGGTGCACCAGTTGCGTCCCTACCTGAACCGGGAGGCCCTCACAACAGTCACTCGTGCCCTTGTGACCTCTAGACTGGACTACTGCAACGTGCTCTACATGGGGCAGCCCTTGAAGAGCATTCGGAGACTTCAGCTTGTCCAGAATGCAGCTGTGCGAGCGATTGTGGGTGCACCTCGGTTCACCCACGTAACACCTATCCTCCGCGAGCTGCACTGGCTGCCTATTGGTCTTCGGATACGCTTCAAGGCGCTAGTCGTCACTTATAAAGCCCTTCATGGTATTGGACCTGGGTACTTGAGAGACCGCCTGCTGCCAATCACCTCCACTAGACCGATTAGATCCCACAGATTAGGCCTCCTCCGAATTCCATCCACCGGCCAATGTCGACTGGCGACTACTCGGAGGAGAGCCTTCTCTGTGGCTGCTTCGACCCTCTGGAACGAGCTCCCCGTGGGGATTTGAACCCTCACCACCCTCCAGGCCTTCCGCAAAGTCCTTAAAACCTGGCTGTTCCGACAGGCCTGGGGCTAAAGAGCTGTTGCCCCCCCCCGCCTCGAATGGTATGACTGCTGTGTGTTTTTTAAATTATGTATTATTATGTTCCGTCTTTTTTATTCTTGTCTGTACCCCCTCCCCTGATTTGAATTGTGAGCCGCCCTGAGTCCCCCTTGGGGAAAAGGGCGGCATATAAATGTAATCAAATCAAATCAAATCAAATCAGTTCCTCCCCTTTCTTCCTGCTCTCTCCCACACAGTCAAGAGTGTTGAGTCTCTGTGCCAACTCAAGATAAACTTTTTCTGGGCTAAAAGGAATAAATTGTGTTGCACTGACTCAGAATCCTTAGTCAACTGTCTTAGGTTGCCGATGTAAGAAATGTGAACATTCTTTTAATGCGCAGGATTTGGTCTTGTTCTGTTACAGCTTTGTTTTGGTTTCAAATTAATACATATATAAAATATAACTCTGGAAAGAAATATTATATTTAAGAATTTCAATATGGTACTGAACTACATTCCTAAATCGTGCATTTTGTCATCCCATGCAGAATTTGACTCTTTTAGGTCTGGGGTACAACAAAAGAGGGTAATATTAGCTAGCTAGAAAAGGAACTCACCTTTCTTATTTTAAGAAATGGGTCCAAAATATGAACGTTATCTATTTTTGAAAAGGATTTGGATTCTAAAAATAAGATAATACGGTATCCTGTTATAGGATAAATTTAATGACGTATAGGTGTAGGAATTCCATATAGGCATTTAAATTTATCATAGTGATCATTCTTTCTATTAACTAGGGATTGGGTTTTGTTATGCGTAGTTCATTTTAATTACTACTCAGAGTTCTTTCTCCTTTTTCTTTCTCTTTCTCTTTTTTTCTTTCCTTTCTTTTTCTCTTTCTTTCTTTCTCCTCCATCTTCCTCTTCTTCCTTCCTTTCTTTCTTCCTTCCTTCCTTTCTTTCTCTTTCTTTCTTTCTCCTCCAACTTCCTCTTCTTCCTTTTTTCCTTTTCTTTTTCCTTTCCTTTTCTTCTTTCTTTCTTTCTTTCTTTCTTTCTTTCTTTCTTCTTCTTTCTTTCTTTCTTTCTTTCTTTCTTTCTTTCTTTCTTTCTTTCTTTCTTTCTTTCTTTCCTTTTTTCTTCTCCTTTGCACAGGGATTGCCTTTGAGTCAATGTTGTCTCTGGCAGCTGCCTTAGACTAGTCCCTGTAGTTCTCTTGGAAAGATTTTCACAAGGGGTTTACCATGACCTTATTCTGCCTAGGAGTGAAGGAGATTATCTGACCCAAGGTCACCCAGCTGGATTTGTGACTAAGGCAGGAGTAGAACTCCAAATCTCTAGCCTGATGCCTTTACCACTATTCTCGATTGGTCTCGGTTGACATGATGTGCCAGTGCCTGGAGGCTGTCAGGGTCTGGATGGGGGTTAACAAGCTTGTGCTCAATCCAGACAAGACCGAGTGGCTGTTTAGCAATAGCAATAGCAATAGCAGTAGACTTATATACCGCTTCATAGGCCTTTCAGGTCTCTCTAAGCGGTTTACAGAGAGTCAGCATATTGCCCCCAACAATCTGGGTCCTCATTTTACCCACCTCGGAAGGATGGAAGGCTGAGTCAACCCTGAGCCGGTGAGATTTGAACCGCTGACCTGCTGATCTAGCAGTAGCCTGCAGTGCTGCATTTAACCACTGCGCCACCTTGGCTCTTGTGTTTTGGTTGGCTGTTGTGTTTCCCTCCCAAGAATTTGGTCAATATCCCATCACTCAGGCTGGGGAGTGAAAATTTACGCCCCTCAGACAGGGCTCGCAACTTGGGAGTCCTCCTGGACCCACAGCTGACCTTAGAACACCATTTGACGGCTGTGACCAGATCATATTCTTATGCATGCCAGTGCTGTGTGTGAGGTAATTTAAGGTGGTTCTGACAAGTGTCGTCGGCATCTTCATATCTGGTCACATGGGCGGCAAGCCACTCCCATCCGGTCACATGGGCGGCAAGCCACTCCCACAAAGGAGGCCACACCCACAGAGTAGGTTCGAACAATTTTTGAAACTCACCACTTGGCTGCCGGGAGCAAAAACTTTTTTGCTCATTTTTGTCCTCCCCAGCTCCCAGAAGTACTTTGCAAGCCTCCCAAACCCTCTGCACATCTATTTTTGCAAAGGGGGCAGGGCTTCAGTAGGCCAAAAATGCTGTATTCAAACCCAGATTTTCACTCTCTTTTGGGGGAGGAAAAGGTGCGTCTTATACTCCGAACAATACAGTATGTTTCCCTCCTGTTCTCCATCGTTTATCACATGTTAACTGGTTGACTTTGACTAATCTTGAAAAGGCAAAGTGAGATATAACTTACTTAGTAGTTGGGTAGGAGATTATTAGGGTTAACCTGAGATAAACATCTCAGAAGGAGGCAAAGAGAAACCATTTCCAGATGGTTGCGTAGAGTCTGTATGGAGGTCAAGCTCATCTCAAAGGACTGCTTATCTTTTTATTTCCTAGCCGGTTCTTCCACTCGTCTCCAAAACACCGTTGAACTCATGCCCGCCACACATTTGCGCCAATTCAAGTTAGGGGTGTTAAATCAAGTTTCTCTGAATCAAATGATGGTTCTGCAGCCAATTCGTAATATCCTTTGATGCAAAACTTGTTATCAGGATTTACCACCCAAGATATGTAGTAAGAACCTCACTTTTAAGTCCGCTTTTGTCCCTGCTGTCCCTGTGCACAGCACCACATAAAAGTCTTTGTCATTAAAAATAAATAAATGGAGCAGTCAAATGAACCATGTAATGAAAATAGTGGAAATTGGCTAGATCTCTTCCTGATAAGATCAGAGTGCTAAGAAAGAATTGCTGCTCTGTCTGCCCAAGTAATCTGATCAAGAATCACTGTCAAATCTGTTCTCTCTGAAGGAGGAGGAAAAGATTAAATAAGAAATACAGCAATCCAAAATAGCTATGGGAAATCTGATTTTGCTTCCTGCTATTTGATAATGTTATAAGATCAAACTCAATTAGAATCCTTTAAAAAAACACTTGGGTCTGTTGACATGGAAAAGGGGAATATTCATTATTGTTCTGCAGCAGCCTTTCCTAACATTTTGACTCCAATACTATTCAACCCCAATTCTTCCCGGCCAGAAAATACAGCCAAGGATAAGCGATATTTTCTGTAAAATCTGTGAACAGAACGTGGGGGAAAATATTCAATAACATCATACTTTTCTGAAGTAAAGGCCATACTTCTCTAAGAAGGGAGCAATAGACTGGTTTCCTACGAGTCTTCACAATTAGGCCAAGCTGTGTATATCAAACTCCAATAGACACATTTCACTATAACAAACAGCTTTTTTAATTCCTTGAACTAAAGACATTAGGATGGTATAATGATGTCCCTCAACTTTATCAATCTGTCTACAGAATGCTTGAGGAAAGAGGCTTGCTACCAATATGTTCATTGGTAGTGTAGAAAAAGCAAAGGCAGAGCCTGAGGACAGAGCCAAGAGAGGAACCAGCCTGGAATCATTACGTTAACATAAACGTTCTAAGTCCAACCCCACTTGAATTCCATTGACTCTTACTAGCGCCAATCTAGTGCTGAACGTTAGTTGACTAGTTTCTTGTGTATAGGTATAAGCATTAAATCAGCTTAACTAGAAGTTAATGTGTAGTCCTGACTCTTCCCACCTGACAGGTAGTAAGCAATGACCCGAGGTGGCACAGTGGTTAGGGTGCAGTACTGCGGGCCACTTCAGCTGACTGTTAACTGCAGTTCAGCGGTTCTAATCTCACCGGCTCAAAGGTTGACTCAGCCTTCCATCCTTCTGAAGTGGGTGAAATGAGGACCCAGACTGTGGGGGGCGATATGAATACTCTGTAAACCGCTTAGAGAGGGCTGAAAGCCCTATGAAGCGCTATATAAATCTAACTGCTATTGCTATTGCTATAACTGACATTAGTGGGGCTAAAGAGCTGTTGCCCCCGTCTCGAATGGTATGACTGTTGTGTGTTTTTAAATTATGTATTGTTATGTTTTGTCTTTTATTTTTTTCTGTACCCCCCTTCCCTGATTTGAATTGTGAGCCGCCCTGAGTCCCCTTCGGGGGAAAATGGCGGCATATAAATATAATAAAATCAATCAAATCAAAATCAAATCAATTAATGACATGGAGCCCAAACCCCTTCATTTCTCCCAAAGGCTCTAGATCAACATCTCATCCTTATCCACCAACTTGCTAGCTCTCACTTTAGCTGATTTGAACACGGGAATGATGTTGGCCATGTTACCGATCGTTCTCTTTCATATGCACACAGTTTAGGATTAGACTGTCCACTCCACCTGCAAATCTGTACCACCCCCACCCCAATTTGGTAATAAGCCCCATATAATACTGTATATACTCAAGTATAAGCCTAGTTTTTCAGCCCACTTTTTGAGCTGAAAAAAGCCGCCTCGGCTTATACTCGAGTCAGTGAAAAATTTGCCCGAAATGGAGGAGAAAAAGGGGCGGGGCCATGCCGCTGGGTGACGCTCGTGAATGGCCCAGCGCCCCTGAGTTTCCCCTCCCTCTGTGTCAGTTTGCCGCGCAGCGTGCACCGCACCATCCCCCCTCCTCACGTTCTAATGTAATGCAGGGCTATCTTACGATTCCCCTTCCTCCCCCTCCTGCCGCTCTGCAACGATGTCCCACCTCCTCCTTGTTATGGCAAGCAGCCACATAGCGATGTCCCACCTCCTCTGGTACAGTGATCCAATCATAGGAATCACTGTGCCGTGTGTCATAGGAGGCGGGACATCATCATCACAGCGGGACATCAGCATCATGAGGTGAGTGAAGTATTTCATTGAATACACCGGTATTGTGTGATAATAATTTGTTATGCAGAGCAAATTTTTACAATGGCTACTGTATATTTAATGGGCACAGGCAGGCTGTATATGTTATTCAATGGGCAATGGCATTATTGGTATCTATTTTTATTTTTGAAATTTATCGGTAGCTGCTGCATTTCCCACCCTAGGCTTATACTCGAGTCAATAACTTTTCCAGTTTTTTGTGGTAAAATTAGGTGCCTCGGCTTATATTCGGGTCGGCCTATACTCGAGTATATACGGGTATATACAATGGCGTTTAACTAAATAGATATGTATAGAGTTGCAGTACAACTTGTACAATTTTGGTCATCAATGCTCATGCTCCCTCCACTATCAACTTACAGTGTAGCACTCACATATTCTGCCAGCTTTTGGAAGTTTTTAAACATCCTGCAGCTACCGATCAAGATGAATTATTTGTTTGCCAGCCTTTGGGCTCATTCTACCTGTTCTCACGGATTATTTAAGAGAGACTTAAATAATTTGCATGATGCAGAAATGAACTAATAGATGGCTCTTTCAACTTGAGCTCCAATGACTACCGGATTTCAATTAACCCTAAAAAAAATTAGTTCAGTTTTTTAAAAAATAGTGCAATGAAGATTAATATCCTGTTTGTTGTTTTTGCCTTGTCTGCATTACCCCCCCTCCCCTGGGTTTGCTAGCCGCCCTGAGTCCCTCTGGGAACAGAGCCAAGGTGGCGCAGTGGTTAAATGCAGCACTGCAGGCTACTGCTAGATCAGCAGGTCAGCGGTTCAAATCTCACCGGCTCAGGGTTGACTCAGCCTTCCATCCTTCCGAGGTGGGTAAAATGAGGACCCAGATTGTTGGGGGCAATATGCTGACTCTCTGTAAACCGCTTAGAGAGGCCTGAAAGGCCTATGAAGCGGTACATAAGTCTACTGCTATTGCTATTGCTATTGCATATAAATGAAATAAACCTATAAACCTATAATATACCCTGTTTTAGAGATGGCCATGCAGGAAAACTTGGCGTTTGAGATCCGCTTCTCAGTTACGCCATTTTAAGCATCAGCATACGCCGACGTGCTGGATGGATAAGCACATCAGGCTTTACCTGATGAGGAGGGAATATTTATTTAGCAATAAAGATTTGGAACGGCTTCGCGCCCATCCCCTAATCCACCTCCTCCTCTGCCCACAAATCCTTCCTTGAAGAGTCCCCTGCCAAATTCAACTGCGAAAGCCTTCCATTTCCTCCCCTCTGAACATTTGCCCAGATCATCTGTCAGGTGGAGCTAAGAAAAGGGCAACAACCTTGTGATTCTCACGTTTTTTTTGAAGCATTCAAAGTGGGAGTGAGGATGGGGGGGTGGGTGGGGTGGGGCAGGAAACATACTCAACAGACGCTTCCCTTATGTCCTCGCTTGACTGTTTAAGGAGTATTTTGCTCAATAGCAGTCTTCAATAGCAGTTAGACTTATATACCGCTTCATAGGGCTTTCAGCCCTCTCTAAGCGGTTTACAGAGAGTCAGCATATTGCCCCCAACAACAATCTGGGTCCTCATTTTACCCACCTCGGAAGGATGGAAGGCTGAGTCAACCCTGAGCCGGTGAGATTTGAACCGCTGAACTGCTGATCTAGCAGTAGCCTGCAGTGCTGCATTTAACCACTGTGCCACCTCGGCTCAGTCTTCTGCCTCACCCAACTTTTTTTTTTTGCATGTGATTTTAATTCATTTTTTTTTATTAATTTGTATCTTGCCTTTTATTATTTTTCACTAACCACACAAGGTGGCAAGCATATACAACACACCTTCCTCCTGGGTTGGGCTGAGAGAGGGTGACTTGCCCAAAGCCACCCAGCTGGCTTTCATAGCTAAGGCGTTTGAGTTTTATTTCATTCGTATGCTGCCCTTTTCCCTGAAGGGACTCAGGGTGGCTCACAACTCAAGGGAAGGGGGGATACAGACAGTTAACAACAACACAGAAACAATACATAATTAAAAACACACAACAGTCATACCAATTCGAGACGGGGGCAACGGTTCTTTAGCCCCAGGCCTGTCGGAACAGCCAGGTTTTAAGGGCTATGCGGAAGGCCTGGAGGGTGGTGAGGGTTTGAATCTCCACGGGGAGTTCGTTCCAGAGTGTCGGAGCAGCCACAGAGAAGGCTCTCCTCCGGGTAGTCGCCAGCCGACACTGGCTGGCAGATGGAATTCGGAGGAGGCCTAGTCTGTGGGATCTGATCTGTCTATTGGAGGTAATTGGTGGAGGTGGGACTTGAACTCATGGTCTCTCATTTTTCCAGCCTGATACTTTGGACATTATGTTTATTTATATAAACGCCTAGGAAACCCCTAGATTTGGCAAAATAAATATAGTACGTGGCAACAGCCTACTGCTTTGTTTGGAAGTATACCCAACTATTCAAAGGCGCTTAAAAATAGCAATAGCAATAGCAGTTAGATTTATATACCGCTTCATAGGGCTTTCAGCCCTCTCTAAGCGGTTTTACAGAGTCAGCATATCGCCCCCAACAACAATCCGGGTCCTCATTTTACCCACCTCGGAAGGATGGAAGGCTGAGTCAACCCTGAGCCGGTGAGATTTGAACCGCCGAACTGCAGTCAGCTGAAGTAGCCTGCAGTGCTGCGTTTAACCACTGCGCCACCTCGGCTCTATAGGCAGAAGTCAAGTGGTATGTGCAGAGATGAAAGGAACAGACTGAGAGAATGCGGTTCAACGCATCAATAAGGTGAATTATTCAAAGCTAAACAGAGATTTTAATCCAGGTTTCAGATTATGGTTAACACATTATGATAACTCTCTAGAACAAGGGTCTCAAGCTCAAGGCCCACGGGCCAGATCCAGGCCTGCGGGGTGCCTGTGGGGCCAGCCTGGAAATAGCAAAGGACCAGCCCCACGGTCCCTCTGCCTCCCATTCACCCCATTTTCGGCTTGGAGAGCCTCCTGCAGCACCCTGCCGCCTAAAACAGGGCACGGAAGGCGTGCAGAAGACAATGCTGATCTTGCCCTCAAATCCAGTTTGACACCCCTGCTCTAGAAAGACTGACATTGCATCCTAAGAACTGTTCGTAGAGAATAGATCCTACTCAGTGGTGGGATTCAAATAAATCACCAACCAGTCCTCTGTCCTAATGTCCAGCTGGGTAGGCGGGCCTCGGTGGTCATGTGATCATGTGGGTGTGGCCAAGTCAATGTCACTCAGGTCGATGGGCGCTTCGCCTTAGTTGTTACAATGGTAATAAGGGTTAACCGGAGAGGCAGTTTCTGTAAGCAGGGCAATAAGAATTAGGCTAGAAACAACACCAGAATGTTTCCTTCCTGCCTTCCTTACAGGATTAGCCCTGTAAAGTGGGGAAAAAACAAAAGATTTCTTCCAACAACCGTTTCTCCGAACTGCTTAGAAAGTTACCAACCGGTTCTCCCGAATAGGTCCGAACTGGCTGAATCCCACCACTGATCCTACTGAAAACAGGACTTCCTTCTGACTAACTATGAAAAATATTACTCTCTGAGTTATATATATGCAATACTGCCGTCAATGCTAAGGTTTGTGTATATGGAGTTCCGGTGATGTTCAATTCTTCAACAAGTAACTCTTGATCTGAATGCCGTTTAAAACCGCTTTGGAAACCCTACTCTGAGTTCAGAATCTAGACTAGAGTGACATGGGGGGGGGGGGAAGCTCCGTATCCAGAAAAGGAGCCTGATTTACGAGGTGGTCCAACTCCCAATCTCTCCTGGTGATACTTGACAATTAGCTGTTCCTTTTCACTTACAGATTTTGTCAATGTTTCTTTATTCTAAACCAGCCAGGAGAAAATGCAGAAATGGCTTCTGGAATTCTTTCTTGTTTGAGAGAAAATGAGGAATAGCATTTGAAAGAGCAGCAGTCTCTCCCCCCCACCAGCCCAAACACACACATACGCAGACAGAAATGCATCTTGAAATGTTGCAGTCCTTTCTGTACACCTGTTACAGGTGCTGCAGCTGAGGGAAATGCAAGGTATTCTAAGACTCTATTTAGGATATAAGAGCGAGAGAATCTTAAAAACCCGTCACAGTTTCTCTCTGATACTAAACAGAATCAACTCAGGATTATCATGTGTTTCTTTATCACACCAGGGCTAAACTGATGTTTACTTAACACTTCCTTTCTCAAGGCCATCTCCATATTCCTCTATATGTCCACCAGAGGTGGGTTCCTACCAGTTCGCACCAGTTCGGTAGAACCGGTTCGTCAAATCTACCGAACTGGTTAGAAGAGGTTCCACCAGTGGACCCGGAAAGCAGGCCACACCTACAGAAGAGCTTCCAAAATTTTTTTGAAACCCACGACTGGTGGGTGTGTAATGTCCCACAGTTATCTACGCATTAATAATGATCTAGTAATATTTCCTTATACATTCTAGGGACCTTTCCTTACATAATTGGTGTTTTCTTTCATACTTTTGGATTTCTAATTTCTGTTTCCCGTTAGTTAGCAATTGCTAAAACAAATCCCACGTGAAAAAGTATTCAAAGCCTTCTTGATTTTAATTGTCAATGTATTTATTCCTGCACATTGTAATATTTATTCATTTACATATCTCTTATTTTTCCACTGTTGTGCAAACACAATTCCAGCAGCTGCTCACATGTGTAAAATTAAATATATATTATACTCCCTTTCAAATAGCCAACAAAATATTTCTGGTTTTAATTCCATCTCCTGCTTTTACGATTGCTTCTAACCACTAACTTCTGAATAGCTACCGACCTAAGTACTAATTCATAATTTCATATCCGGTCACACGGGCGGCAAGCCACTCCCATCCGGTCACATGGGCAGCAAGCCACTCCCACAAAGGAGGCCACACCCACAGAGTAGGTTCCAACAATTTTTGAAACCCACCACTGATGTCTACATAGATATATACACACAAGGAGGCTAGATTACCAGCCCGAAAGTCTTGGCATACTTGGCATCATATTCAGGATGCTATTTTTTGTACTTATTTCTCCTAAATACACGGGTTCTTCTTTTTGATCTCGAGCAAGAGGCAGACTTTGAAAATAACCCAGCCCTAAATTCTCCAGGAAAGAGAGCAGTGCTCTTTAAATCCAGTGGCAAATCCAGAGGTTTATTAATGCAGATATTTCAGGGGCTGCCCCAAAGAAGAAGGAGTCAAGCTATTCTCCAAAGCACCTGAGGGCAGGACAAGAAGCAGTGGGTGGAAACTAATCAAGGAGAGAAGCAACTTAGAACTGAGGAGACATTTCCTGACAGTTAAAACAATTGACCAGTGGAACGACTTGCCTCCAGAAGTTGTGAATGCCCCAACACTGGATGTTTTTAAGAAGATGTTGGATAGCCATTGGTCTGAAGCGGTGTAGGGTTTCCTGCCTAAGCAGGAAAGTTGGACTAGAAAACCTTCAAAGTCCCTTCCAACTCAGTGATTCTAAATTCTAGAGAGTATTTAAAAAAACAATTTAAATAGATCACACAGTGACACACCTTTAGTTCCCCATCGCAATTAAGTCCTCTATCAGGTCAGGATTCTATTAGTTCCAAGAGGATTCCTGGTGAAAAGATCCTTTCCACTGCTGTCCTTTCCGGTTCCACCACAAAACCGCGGTCGTCTAAAGCGCGCTCGACGAAACCACGTACCTGACGTCATCACAGCGCGACGAAAAAAGCACGCTGTGAGCAGTAAAGCTAAAATTAACGCATAAAACTAAACCTAACCCCCCCAAACCTAACCCTAAACCTAACCCTAAACCTAACCCTAACCCTAAACCTAACCCTTAACCTAACGCTAACCCTTAACCTAACCCTAAACCTAACCCTAACGCTTAACCTAACCCTAACCCTAACCCTAACCCTAAACCTTACCTTTACGTGAATCGGCTTGCTTTAAAAGCGCTTTTTAAAGTGCTTTTTTTTCTCCACGGTCGTTGTTGTCGCGCTGCTGATGACGTCAGCGACGCGCTTTAATCGGGCGCGCTTTAGTGGACCGCGATTTTGTCGTGCCACGGTCCTTTCCATGGTCTATACTTGCTCTTTATATGGCTCAAAGCAGATTAGCCGTTGGACCTGCCTTTTCTACCCAAAATTCGTTCCACATACATTGGTCTTCAACTCACCTAATTCACCCAAGATCTCTGGCTATATTGACTAATGTTTATGGGAATTTGAGACTAATGCACCAGTTCAGAACATTGCTAGAAGAGACCCGGATCACTGCTGAAGCATGTTAAGACTTGGTAGAATTCTCCTAAGACACTGGTAAATTTAGAAACATCACAAGCATCGATGGGCTTCCAGTGTGAAAGGCACCACCAAACCCTAAGAAATTATTTCAGAATCATTTGAGAATTCCTTTAATATCTCAAATAATTCTGAGTATCTTTTTTTTTTTCCTGGCAAAGTTGAGAATATTCTGAACGAAAGAAGAACCGATCAAGAACCAAACCAGGTGGCTTGGAAAAACCTTCAATAAAAAAACAATTTTGGCTATTGTTCATGGATGAAATTTTGCTTCTCTTTTGAATGTCTATTAAAAATGAGAATTATTTATGTATGTATGTATTTATATTTATTAAAGGTATATGCCGCCTGTTCAAGGAGACTTTGAGTGTGCAAAATATGGTTACCCATCATTCTCTGAAAGCTCCATACCGAAACACAAGGAAATTTCCATAGGTGACATCACCATGAGTCTATCTAACGATATCCAGGGAGCAAATGGAAAATGGAAAATGACTCCACTCGATCGACATGCAAGGACACTTGGTGGAGGAGATGGACTATTTGCAGAGGACTACAAGTTCCAGCCTGCAAACACACCTCTGTTTAAACGGAGAGGACTGAAAGCTATGTGTTTGAATAGGAGAAACAGCAGCCTCAGATGCTGCTGAACCAACCCCCTCTCCTTCTGCTGGAAGAATAGCGAAAAGGCCTAGTGCACTTTCTGACTCCTGTTCATTCACGCCTTTTTTGATCAGACTAAACCCAGAGGCAAGGGGGAAAAAAATAGTCAGAAAAGGGTCACCTTTTGGGGGGCTTCGTGCCATTTCATAATCCAAGCTGTGATGCTTTCATCGGCTTCAACATTTATTTACCCAGAAAGCTTTTGACAATCTTTTAGCAGCAATTCAATCATAGTTTGTTTTTAAGAGAGCTACGAGCTTAATTTTAAATTTTCTTCCTAGCGTTTTCCCACAAGATAGCAATAGCAGTTAGACTTATATACCGCTTCATGGGGCTTTCAGCCCTCTCTAAGCCGTTTACAGAGTCAGCATATCGCCCCCAACAATCCGGGTCCTCATTTTACCCACCTCGGAAGGATGGAAGGCTGAGTCAACCTTGAGCCGGTGAGATTTGAACAGCCGAACTGCAGAACTGCAGTCAGCTGAAGTAGCCTGCAGTGCTGCATTTAACCACTGCGCCACCTCGGCTTCATTTCTACAGAAGACCCAATTCTAGGCTAAGAACCCCATAAGCCAGTGGTTCCCAAACTTGGCAACTTTAAGACTTGTGGACTTCAACTCCCAGAATTCTCCAGCCAGCAGAACTCTAACCACTGCGCCACCTCGGCTCTTACCTATGTCAGGGCTGGTTTTTTTTGGGACCACCCAACAATTGATTCATTGGTTGTGACCGGAATTGTCTAACCAGCTTGTAACCCAAGCCTGATGTCATAGGCTAAGAAAGAGAGAGAGAGAGAGAGAGACTGGTCCAAAGTTACCAGCGGCTTTCATGCCTAAGGCGAGACTAGAATTCACAGTTCTCCTTGTTTCTAGCCTGTGCCCCGCCCACTTGTGCATGCACGTGCCACCGCCCCACGCCCCGTTTTGGTCCTAGCAGGCCTCCCTGAAGCCTTCTGGGACCAAAAATTGAGCCCGGGGGGAACACCACACACCCCCATGCTCCCCCTGCCCCCCCACGCATGCACGCACGCACCCCCTGCCCCCTGTGCATGGATGTACGTCTCCCACATGCTTCCTCCGCATGCATAGCAGAGACTCAAAAATCGGCTTGCGCGCATGGGCAGTGGAGCTGTGCTGGGGCAACAGCTCGCATGCCCGCAGAGGGCTGCACGTGCCACTTGTGGCCGGCGTGCCATAGGTTCACCATCGGGGAACTAGAGACAAGTGGCTCAGGGAAAAGGGCGGCCTATAAATAAACTCAACAAACAACAAACTCTCCACTTAAGCTTTCCCTTTCTTTCATTAATACTCAGAAGGGTCATGAAGGAAGAGGCATGGTGCTTACCTTTGCTTCATCATTAATGTCCCAAGTGAAGGAGATGGCATTATAGGCTATCTCTTCGATATTATTTATGGTGTTGAAGCTCTCCTTATAATCAGCTGTTGACAACATAAAGGAGGGAAAATATATTAAAATATTTATTTATTTATTTAATTAATTAATTGGTTTGTATGCCGCCCACTCTCAAGAGACTCAGGGCGGCTTACAGGTAAAAAAGGAAGGGGGGACATACAAAAAATAAAAAACAACATTAAAAATTCCACAACATTCATAACTTAGGATGGAGGCTGGATACATCAACAGCCCCAGGCCTGCCGGAACAGCCAGGTCTTAGTCATTTTGCAGAAGGCCGGAAGGGTAGTAAGGGTCCGGATCTCAATGGGGAGATCGTTCCATAAGGCCGGAGCAGCTACAGAGAAGGCCCTTCCCCCGGGGAGTCGCCAGCCGACATTGACCAGCAGATGGAATCCGGAGGAAGCCTAGTCTGTGCGATCTTATAGGTCTCTGGGAGGTAAGTGGCAGGAGGCGGTCTCTCAGGTAACCAGGTCCGATACCATGTAGGGCTTTAAAAGTAACGACTAGCACCTTGAAGCGAGTCCGGAGACCGATGGGCAGCCAGTGCAGCTCGCGGAGGATAGGTGTAACGTGGGTGTACCTAGGTACGCCCACAATCGCTCGCGCGGCTGCATTCTGGGCTAACTGGAGTCTTCGAACACTCTTCAGGGGCAGCCCCATGTAGATAGCAATAGCAATAGCAATAGCAGTTAGACTTATACACCGCTTCATAGGGCTTTCAGCCCTCTCTAAGCAGTTTACAGAGTCAGCATATTGCCCCCAACAACAATCCGGGTCCTCATTTTACCCACCTCGGAAGGATGGAAGGCTGAGTCAACCTTGAGCCAGTGAGATTTGAACAGCCGAACTGCAGAACTGCAGTCAGCTGAAGTAGCCTGCAGTGCTGCATTTAACCACTGCGCCACCTCGGCTCTCTAATAGCTTAGTTGACTGACAAACCAGACCCAAATTAAGCGAACAGTCATTTTTCTTCTGAAGAGAAGACGAAAGAAATCTAAATGTTTCTCTGGGCACCCCTTTAAGTTTTTTTTTTTATTTAAGTGCAATGCAGGAAATGAAATTAAGAAATAGCAAAGGAGGCAGCCAATACCTGCTGCCTTTGTTATGCCTTCAATTCTCCTCTAAAAAAATGTTAGACAGCACAACCAGGATATGGCGCTCTTCAAAAAAATCTCATAATAAAGGAAAATTTGCATGTGCGTCTCCCTTTAAGGGCTAAGCTTTAATCCCCACTTTTATTTACAAGAGGGGAAAAAAAAAAGATTGACTTCAAACCAAAGGAGCTGGAAATGGGCCAATCACAGCTCGGCCGAAGGCAAATGGGTATCTGTAATGTCAACTTTCATCTCTTTGCCCAAACTCTACCTAAGGCTTCACTTCTGCCAAGGACTCAATCTCGGAACCTGTTTTGCAACCTCAAAGCGTCCTTTGAGCCCTCTGACTAAGAAGCAACAGCAACTTTGCTCATGTGAAGAGTGTCATTCCCCTCTGCACCGAGTCACCTGGCTACCTGAGAGACCGCCTCCTGCCAATTACCTCCCAGAGACCTATAAGATCGCACAGACTAGGCCTCCTCCGGATTCCATCTGCCGGCCAATGTCGGCTGGCGACTCCCCAGGGGAGGGCCTTCTCTGTAGTTGCTCAGGCCCTATGGAACGATCTCCCCGTTGAGATCCGGACCCTTACTATCCTTCCAGCCTTCCTCAAAGCAACTAAGACCTGGCTGTTCCGGCAGGCCTGGGGCTGTTGAATTATCCAGCCCCATCCTATGTTATGACTGTTGCTGAATTTTTAATTGTCGTTTTTATTTTTGTACCCCCCTTCCCTTCTTATTGTTAGCCGCCCTGAGTCTTCTGGGAATAGGGCGGCATACAAGCTAAATAAAACTCTAAACTCTAAACTTGCCACTTCTGATCCATACATTTATAGAAGAGATGGGTTCCTACCGGTTCAGGCTGGTTCGGCCGAACCGGTACTGGTATGGCAGCCTAGGTCGCTGGAACCAGCAGCGGCCCAGGATTGCCACGCCCCCAGACCGGTTACCCGGTGGCTGCCGCCATCTTGTTTTTAGTTCTGTACTCGCGCAGAACAATTTTAATTGAACTGCGCATGCGCGCGCAAAGCACACGAACCAGTGAACTGGCAGTAAAGCCGGCCAGAACCCACTCCTGATTTATAAAGCCCAGAGTTTCCAGGATTGGTGGCATGAAATACAGGCAACATTGAGGGCAAGAGGGGTTTGGGGATTAAGAATGAAAAAAAATATGCCGTTTTGGGGAAGAGGGATAGAAGAAAAAGAGGATTCTAAGAGGGGATGACTGAAAATTTAATAAAGTTCAGAAAAGAGGATTATTCAAACTTCTGCAATGTCCAGATAGGATAAACTTGATATAGGCAGATGCGGCACAAGAATGTAACAGCTGCATCCCGTTCTGTTTCAGCAACCTTGCAACCAGAAGCTTACATCACAACGAACCATTCTCCAGCTTTCAGCGTCTGAGATTCCTTTTAAAACCCATTCCAAATTCAAACTTCTTTTTTTTTTAATTAAGGTTTTTATTTTTATTGCAAATGTTTACGTATTTTATGAACAAAGTGTTTGTCCGGATCTTTTCTTTTACAATCCCTTTTACATCATATCTCTTGTTTCCAATTTCAGCCATGTTATTTCTCTTTCTGTATTTTTTATCTTAAACTTATTTTCTTCTTAGTACATTAAACACCCTTAAATCGCCCATAATTTCTAATCTCTTACAATAACATCAACTCCATCACTAAATATGTCTCTCGAATTCGCACTCTTAAAACATTTCACCTTCGTCCCTTTATCTAAATTAATTTCAAAGCTAAACCAAATTGCCATTTTCACATTTCATCTGTTGGTCTGTTTTGCTGTAAGCAACAAACATCATCAAAATCAATGTTTTTTTAACATAAAGAACAAGTTCAAACTTCTGTTCCTCAACTACGGACCCACATTTGATCAATCGGTCGGCTGGTCAAGTGACAAGAGATTGGTCTATTTCAGTGTTTCTCAACCTTGGCTACTTGAAGATGTCCGGACTTCAACTGGCTGGGGAATTCTGGGAGTTGAAGTCCGGACATCTTCAAGTGGCCAAGGTTGAGAAACACTGGTCTATTTGTTTAAATCTGTAATTCTCTCCCAACTAAAAATATATCGATGGGGCTGTTGGATTTCCATCTAACCCCAAAAGAGGGCCAGGAAAGATTGGGAACCGTTGGCTGAAGATGGTGCTGAGCTCACAAGCAAACACAATAGCAATAGCAGTTAGACTTATATACCACTTCATAGGGCTTTCAGCCCTCTCTAAGCGGTTTACAGAGTCAGCATATCGCCCCCCACAGTCTGGGTCCTCATTTCACCCACCTCGGAAGGATGGAAGGCTGAGTCAACCTTGAGCCGGTGAGATTTGAACCGCCGAACTGCAGATCACAGACAGCTGAAGTGGCCTGCAGTACTGCACCCTAACCACTGCGCCACCTCGGCTCTTGCAGACAAGACAAGACCTGAAACCTGCTAAATTGCGTTTGGCACCTGCTGCTCGAGAGCTTCTTACCTATGTCAATGCACCTTTGTTTCGCTGTGTGTTGCCTGGAGTGCCAGTACTTCCAATGCCTGAGCTGATCCTCCCGGCTTTTGTCCTCAGCAAATACGACCATGATGACACTCTGCAAAGAGGAGGAAAGAGAAAGGCGGCCCGGGGGGGGGGGGCAGGGGGAGGGAGGAGGAGAAAAGCTTTATTAACAGAAAAGCCATATGGTTGAAGTTGAGATTTATTCGATTTATATGCCGCCCTTCTCCCAAGGACTCAGGGCGCCGTACAACATTAAAAGAAACACATACTACAAAAGTTAAAAAAGAAATTAAATAGGATATCCCCGAACCCAATTAAAATTAATAATGACACGGTTTTTTTAAAAAAAGAATTCAAATTCAAATTAACAATAATCAATACTTTGATTTGTTTTTGTTCAGGCCAGGCTGGCTTGCTGGAAAAGCCAACTTTTTAGGGTGCGTCGGAAGGACTGGAGGTCGGGGATTATACGAAGCTCCGGGGGCAGCTCATTCCAGAGGGAAGGCGCTCCCACAGAGAAGGCTGGTTAGGGGAGGGGGAGATTTTTGCTGAAGGGTGGATAGGACTGTGATGGCGAATCTATGGCATGCATTCCACAGCTCCAGCGCGCACCTTAATTTTCAGCTGTTTCTCGCGAAAAACAACCCAACGGACAAACCAGAAGTTCGGGAACAGACTTCCGCTTTGTACACTGGGCCATTTTTCTCCCTATGGAGGCTTCAGGGAAGCCTCCTGAAACCTCTGGAGGGCCTCCAGGGTGGGGGGGGCAAGGGGAGGTCGTTTTCGCCCTTCCCAGTCTCATAGAAAGCCTCTGGAGCCTGGAGAGGGCGAAAAACGGGTCCATCATGAACCAAAAGTGGGGGGAGGGTGGGAGTCGCACACGCATGTGTGTGGTGTGTGTGTGTCGCGTGTGCACGTGCAGGGGGGATTACACACATAGAATTATGGGTGTGGGCACGCACGTACGCAACCCCCTTCCCTCCCCCCCCCTTTTGGCAAGCGATGGCAAAAAGGTTAGCCATATTGACCTAGGATTAGCAACTCTGGAAATTTATCTCCTCTTTCTTTATCTGTGGGCTCTGAGGGACAAGTGAAGTGAACTTTCCAGATATAGAAGAACAAGCTTCTCAGATTTGAGTATGACAATGGCAGCCACAAGGAATTAACCATGAAGGGTGCCTGAAAACCAGAGAAAAGGTTTAAGCACTTCCTCCATCTATAATCCAAAAACCTTTCTTTCAAAAATATCACAGGCTGAAAAATAAAATTCTGGAAATAGACCTACAACAGCAGCAAAAGTAAAAGTCCTCAGACAATAACGCCATAACATTTCAAAAAATTCATAACTTGGAATAGTTTAGGAAGCAGCATAATAATAAAATAATAATGGAATATTCTTGTTAAGTAGGCTGATAGCATTCTGCCTTTCAATGGTACTTGAAGATGTCCCGTGTACGTTATAGCAATAGCAATAGCAGTTAGACTTATATACCGCTTCATAGGGCTTCTCAGCCCTCTCTAAGCGGTTTACAGAGTCAGCATATCACCCCCCACAATCCGGGTTCTCATTTCACCCACCTCGGAAGGATGGAAGGCTGAGTCAACCTTGAGCCGGTGAGATTTGAACCGTTGAACTGCAGATAGCAGTCAGCTGAAGTGGCCTGCAGTACTGCACCCTAACCACTGCACCACCTCGGCTCTTCCAAAAGAAAGGAAGAACCTCCATTTATTTGGGAAAGTTAGAAATAAACGCCCACTCTTTGCAAGGAGGATTACTAAGTATCACTGAGGAAGTCTGGTTCATTATAGGTTCATAATAATCGGTTGCGTGTTTTTGCAAAAATCAAACCAGTCCAGCCACAGTCATTGTTCATGATTTTATACTTTTTCATAGATAGGTGTTTTGATGTATGTGAATATTATGAATGAAGAAGGTAGTAATTATTTGTCAGCCTGATTTAATTAACAACCACTGTCAACACCTAAAGAAAGAATTGTACACACCTGGTTCAAAAAATACTAGGTTAATTTAGATTAACACTACAATACTCCTTCCTAGACGGCAAGCAAAAAAGAAAAGTCTATATATTCTAAGGAAAAACTTGCTAAAAAGAAGAGAAATAAGTTGATGGATCGATCAGATCGAAGTCAATTGAGAATAGTTATGGACTGTTTGTAGCTCTCAAATTATGGGTAGTCCATAAATATAGCAATAGCAATATAGCAATAGCAGTAGACTTATATACCGCTTCATAGGCCTTTCAGGCCTCTCTAAGCGGTTTACAGAGAGTCAGCATATTGCCCCCAACAATCTGGGTCCTCATTTTACCCACCTCGGAAGGATGGAAGGCTGAGTCAACCCTGAGCCGGTGAGATTTGAACCGCTGAACTGCTGATCTAGCAGTAGCCTGCAGTGCTGCATTTAACCACTGCGCCACCTTGGCTCTTAAATAAAAAGTTTGGGTCATCCACAAACAAAGTATTTTCCCCTTTTGCCCACCAGAAATGCTATTACAAGCCTTCTCTCCTTCCCACTTTCCTTAGTTGTAACTCACTCTGACTTTACTGATAGGTTGATGGATTCCTTCACCGCCACTAATTTCCTTCAGGGTAATGGGATAAAACTGCCCCTTGTTTAGATAAGTCATCGTATTATCTCCTGGCTTCTGCCGAAGTGATTTTGAAGCTTCCAACGTATATTCAAAGTTGTTCCTGGAAAAAATTCAGAACAGGAAGTTTTATAAACAACGTATTGCATGAAATCCATCCAAGCATAACAATCCCAATGTGCTAGATATTAAAGCTGAAGACTCAATACTGGGACCAGTGGCGGATTACGGCTCACTGGTGTCCTAAGCACTGACAAATCTTGGTGCTCCCCCTGTTTTGTACATAAGTGTACAAATCCTCATTGATTTTTTTTCTTTCTCAACTTTGTGGTGCCCCTTTGGGTTTTGGTGTCCTAAGCACCAAAAATAACTCAAGTATCCTAAGCACATTCTGCTGAATGGTTAATACACCACTGAGTGGAACTGACCAAAAACGGCAGATATGTGAGAAATACAGGATTGGAAATTTAAGATGACATCACACTGGATCCTCTCTTATAATTTTAGGAACAAGGCAGAGGATTTGCAGATTTGCACTTGGGTTTACAGTAGTTTATATTTGTGTAGAGAATGAGAAAAAAAAACGCTGCCTAGAAAGTAAGGAGTAAAATAATAACTTTTATATAATGCTTTTGAGGCACCTCGTTTTCACTGTCTGATTAAATGAAACTCTCAACTCTCCTCCAATCAGAGACGCGGTGACTAAAGTGATGAGAACAGCTCTTGAGACCCACTAATGAAGTGTTTCTCAACCTTGGCAACTTGAAGATGTCCGGACTTCAACTCCCAGAATTCCCCAGCCAGCATTCGCTGGCTGGGGAATTCTGGGAGTTGAAGTCCGGACATCTTCAAGTTGCCAAGGTTGAGAAACACTGCACTAATGTGTTTGTGGTAGGAGCATTTTCTGATTCACAGCTCACTTTCTGTGCTACACCAAAAGAGCAATGAAACACACTTCCACAGACTCAATATTAATCCACCTGCTTTCCTTCGCGAGGCCACACTGCTTTACAATCCGCAACGCCGTACTTTTAAGTATCAATCCAGGGGCGGGAAAAGTACCTCAGTTTACCTAGGCACACTCTTGCGTATGTGTTCTGATTCACGTGAGATTTCCAAAGGGATTAGGGGTGGAATGGCCAAATCTCACCACCATCGGGGATCCAGTCTTTCATTTCACAACGCAGAGCATGAGCAAGAGGACGCAGCCAATGTGAGGTGTGTCGAGACAAGCTTGCAAGAGCATCCAGTTGTTGTGCAAGAGCTAAATTTGCAGGGAAACACACTCACCCAGTTATGCTTTCAAAGACATAGTCTTCAGAATTGACATTGGCCATCCGAAGATTCAGTTCGGAAGGGAAAAAAACCTGTAGGTAATTCATAAGGATTTCAGACAAACAGTCATTTTTAAATAGCACTACGGCACTAAATCTCTCACCAATAGACTATTTGCTGGCACCCAAAATTCAGATACAAAACAAGCTTAGTCTAGAACCAAGGTGACCCATGTATGACACAAATATAATTTGTTCACATTCAAGGTGAGTGACCCATATTTTCCTGTAAGGTGAGCCATGTTCTCTTGCGAGCAATTTCTACAGAAGTTGCTTTTGTTTTAAATTTAGAATTATTTACCCATATCCAGCCTGGAAGAAAATCTTCTATTTCTAATCCACTGGACTGAAATTTCAGGTTTACATAAGAATTAAATAGGAACTTGATATCCATGGTACAGATTAGTGAGTACACTCAAAATCATAGGGGGAAAAGAGAAGGAATGCCATTGTTATTTATTCTCAGAGCTGGGGTTAGACTCTGCTTTTAAAGATGGTCAACATCCAAGTAGCCAAGTTCTAAGATCTGCATTTTTAATCGTTTTCCAACATAATCTCATTGTGTTTACTCAGAATCTAAAGTGATTATTACATGAATATCTATAGCAGAGTCTGGACAATGAGCAGGAACAAAAGGGTGACATCAAACGTCTTATAATTATTCCCATCTATTATTTTGTTAAGAAAAAAATCTGTTTTACTGTTTTCATTATTTGTACAGTCATAATTTGCAACTGTAAGAACTCGTTTTCATAATTCTCTGGAAGGCCAATTGTCTACCCAAGATCACGTTCCAACGTTACGTTATACAGCTTTTCTTATAGCAATAGCAGTTAGACTTATATACCGCTTCATAGGGCTTTCAGCCCTCTCTAAACGGTTTACAGAGTCAGCATATCGCCCCCAACAACAATCCGGGTCCTCATTTTACCCAACTCGGAAGGACGGAAGGCTGAGTCAACCTTGAGCCGGTGAGATTTGAACAGCCGAACTGCAGAACTGCAGTCAGCTGAAGTAGCCTGCAGTGCTGCATTTAACCACTGCGCCACCTCGGCTTCATTTCTACAGAAGACCCAGTTCTAGGCTAAGAACCCCATAAGCCAGTGGTTCCCAAACTTGGCAACTTTAAGACTTGTGGACTTCAACTCCCAGAATTCTCCAGCCAGCAGAGCTGGCTGGAGAATTCTGGGAGTTGAAGTCCACAAGTCTTAAAGTTGCCAAGTTTGGGAACCACTGCCATAAGCAAAAGACGCAGATTACTTCTGTACCTCTGGCACATCTTCTTTGAAAGACTCGGAGAAGGTGGAATCAGGAGTACGTCGCTGGGAATTTTGAGGCTGGCTGTTGGTGCTAAACTGGTCAGTGTTGAGGCTCCGCTCTAAAGCCACCACCCTCTCCGGCGCTTCAGGGTGATAGACGTTTGGAGGCATGCCCACGGTAAAATTGTGCGGCTGAGTTTCTGTCTTGATGGAATGGGTGGGCATGGATGCAATGGAGACGGTGACTGTAGTATCTGGCGTTGTCAGGTGGCCCCTCTTGTCCATGCCCATTTGGGAGCTGTGCGGAAGGACGATATTCAAAGGCATGTTCTTCAAGACTTGCACTCTGTTCTCCCCAGCAGAAATAAGTGACTGTTCCATCAGGTTTGGCATGCTGTTCCTAAACAAACAGGAGAACTGATTGAGTGGCAGATTAAGCATAGGGCAGACAGAATCAATTTCAAGAGGAGAAATGATAATGCGGAAGCCTGTTGGATGTCACTTTCCCTCCGTGAATAATTCTCCTATTGCTACCCGTGAGCAAAAAAAAACTAATCCAGACAACACATTGTTGGAAGAAAGACGTTTGAGGTTTATTCGATTTATATGCCGCCCTTCTCCCAAGGACTCAGGGCGGCGTACAACATTAAAAGAAACACATACTACAAAAGTTAAAAAAGAAATTAGCAATAGCCATAGCAGTTAGACTTATATACCGCTTCGTAGGGCTTTCAGCCCTCTCTAAGCGGTTTACAGAGTCAGCCTATCGCCCCCAACAACAATCCGGGTCCTCATTTCACCCACCTCGGAAGGATGGAAGGCTGAGTCAACCTTGAGCCGGTGAGATTAGAACTGCCGAACTGCAGATAACAGTCAGCTGAAGTGGCCTGCAGTACTGCACCCTAACCACTGCGCCATCTCGGCTCAGGATATCCCCAAACCCAATTAAAATGGACAATGACACATTTTTTTAAAAAAAAGAATTCAAATTAAAATTAACAATAATCAATACTTGGATTTGTTTTGTTCAGGCCAAGCTGGCTTAGCAATAGCAATAGCAATAGCAATAGCAGTAGACTTATATACCGCTTCATAGGGCTTTCAGCCCTCTCTAAGCGGTTTACAGAGAGTCAGCATATTGCCCCCAACAATCTGGGTCCTCATTTTACCCACCTCGGAAGGATGGAAGGCTGAGTCAACCCTGAGCCGGTGAGATTTGAACCGCTGAACTGCTGATCTAGCAGTAGCCTGCAGTGCTGCATTTAACCACTGCGCCACCTTGGCTCTTGGAAAAGCCAACTTTTTAGGGCGCGTCGGAAGGACCGGAGGTCGGGGATGATACGAAGCTCCGGGGGCAACTCATTCAACCTCCCAAGACAATAGAAATACTAAACACTGAGGGAATATTTCTAACCCTTCCACTATTTGTTCCTCTTTTTTTTTATTTTCTTCAGACTAGAGATAAGGGGCCAAAACAGATGCATATAATCTTTCTTTCAAACTGAGCATTTTTGAATATTGGGATAAGTCCTTTGCCCTCTTTAAGCGGTGATTATCTTTCAGTTCCTGGAATCTCTCAGAAATTCCTTAGCACCATCCTACAGTTGGTATGCCTAGCTTGAGGCTTCACACTAGCAGTTGCATTCACAAAACACACATTTTCATCAGAGACCAAGTATCTCAAGTAAAGACAGTGCAACTATAAATTAAAATCCAAACAGGCAAATCTTCTAATGCTTGTATAGTCAAAGGTAGCAGGATCACATTGCATGATTAGTTATAAAAGCACCACCAGGAACTCCTCACAATTGAAAGATTCAGGTTATAATAAAAAAAAAGGTATCTAGCTATAAGAAATGGGAAACGTTTCCTCCGTAATATTTGAGTCCCCTCAAATCTGAAGCTGAGGGAGAAGTCAGCAGCAGTGGCAGATTCTTCATTTCGGCTACTTTTGATGAAATCACAAAATTTTGAGTTTGTAAAGAAGAAACAATAATCATATCCCCGCCGTTTTTCAAAATTAAGCTGCAGAATTTTCTATAACTCTGCAGTGATAATCTGGACAAAAATATAATGACTTTTGGGACGTGCCTAAAATGAGTTTGAATTTTCCAAGAATTTATTCTTTTTGAAATACCCAAGTTGAGTCATATGAGCCAAACACTTCTTTATTTATGTTAATCTACCTATATTAAGCTGAGAAAAAGAGCGAAGTTACATTTGTATTATATCTGGGTATACTCAAGCTTTAAACAACTTGATAGTTTCCCTGGGTTCATATCTTACACTAATGAAACCATAACTTGGTTAATTGGTTTTGCCATACAAGAGTGCGATTTGCTAACACAATTATTGCAGCTAACCAATTTGTATAAACTAAGATACTTTGATTTAATCAACAACCGAGGTAAAAAAAAATTCTGGGGTCAACTCCCTATAAAGAAACCGAATCTCAGTGTAGTTAAAAATTATTCCTTTCTTTAAAAAGGATCCTGGCTTAAAACATACATATACACATTCAAAACTGAATACTGAACCTTTTCCCATGATCTTGATCAGAGTGGTCTACATCTGGTTTCACCGTAGAAGCTTTCCTTTCCCGGGGAACCTTGAAATATAAAATGTATCAATTAATTTATTAAAAGGACATTAACTAAGCCCGGTGTTTTTTAGGATATTAACAATGACCGGAATACAGTGTTATCGGTTCCACCACAAAATCGCGGAGGACAAAATCGCGCTCGACGAAAGCGCGCATTTGACGTCATCACAGCGCGACGAAAACATCGCGCTGTGATCGAAAAATGTAAAAATAAAGCTAAAACCTTCCCCTAACCCCCCCAAACCTAACCCTAAACCTAACCCTAACCCTAAACCTAACCCTTAACCTAACCCTAAATCTAACCCTAAACCTAACCGTTAACGTAACGAAAAACCTAACGCTAACCCTTAACCTAACGCTAAACCTAACGCTAACGCTCTAAACCTGACCCTAACCCTTAACCTAACCCTTACCTTTATGTGAATCGGCTTGCTGTAATTTTAATTTTATTTCAATTTTTATTTTTTTTCGTCGCGCTGTGATGACATCACATGCGCGCTTTCGTCGAGCGTGATTTTGTCCTCCGCGCTTTTGACGGGTCACGGTGTTATCACAAATACTTTTTAAAAGCATAAGTATTTGGCTTGGAGAACATCAGCTGAAAACAAACAGTCTTGTTTCATAAGCTAACAACTTCAGAATTGCTTTATCAATCAAATAGGAGATTATGGCCACGGCGTTCTATTTTAAGTTGAACCTTTGCTTTTTAAGACATGATACAAAAATATTGTAGAAATTCTACAGTCTAAAAAAAAAAAAAGATCGCAGCTTTCGTAAGCGTGAAGTAGATCATTTGTACTTTAACAACATTTTTTTTTTAATTAACAAAGCAATTTGCTTGCTAGTTCAGTATCCTCCAGCATGGAAATCTGCTGTATCAGCAACACTTTCGCATCCAAACATTTTTGTTTGCTAAACACAAACCATGTAAAACGACCGTGGGAACGCCCTCTTTAAGCAGCTGACTACTTGTCAAAAAGACCATAATGTTGTACAAAATGGCTTTAAGCGCAACTTAGCAAATCAGAGGGGTGTTTATGTGTGCAGTCCTGCGTGAGTCAAGAAGCCCTGGAAAAATACAGTTTTGACTGTAGGCAGTGTTTGTTTGCTTGTAAGTCAACCATAAGCCACCTTCAGGAGTCCTTCGGGATTGGGCGGCCTATAAATTTATTAAATACTAATACTAATACCTTGGAAGGCTATCATAGTCAGGACATAGAATTTTCAGGTTAGTCTATATATTTCAGGAATTCTGTGTTGAAACTCCAGGTCCAATAGAGCAGGGGTCTCCAACCTGGTTCCACCACAAAACCGCGGTAGACTAAAGCGCGCTCGACGAAAGGGCGTACGTGACGTCATCACTACGCGACGAAAACAGCACGGTGAGCGGTAAACTTAAAATTAACGCGTAAATCTAAACCTAACCCCCCCCCAAACCTAACCCTAAACCTAACCCTAAGCTTAACCCTTAACCTAACCCTATACCTAACCCTTAACCTAACGCTAAACCTAACGCTAACCCTTAACCTAACCCTAAACCTAACCCTAACGCTTAACGTAACCCTAACCCTAACCCTTAACCTAACCCTAACCCTAACCCTTACTTTTACGTGAATCAGCTTGCTTTAAAAGCGCTTTTTAAAGCGCCCTTTTTTCTCCGCGGTCGTATTTGTCGCGCTGCTGATGACGTCACATACGCGCTTTAATCGGGCGCGCTTTAGTGGACCGCGGTTTTGACGGGTCACGCTCCAACCTTGGCAACTTTAAGACTTGTGGACTTCAACACCCAGAGTTCCTCAGCCAGCAAAGCTGGCTGAGGAACTCTGGGAGTTGTAGTCCACAAGTCTTAAAGTTGCCAAGGTTGGAGACCCCTGCAATAGACTCTTAAAAGATGATGATGGTGAGATGGTGATGATAGTGGCGGTGGTAATGATGATGAGAGGATGATGACAATGACGCCGCCATCACTGAATCCCTAAGAATTCTTGGCAGTTTACAGAGAAGACACACCAGAAACAATATGCGTAATCATCACACACACACATAATAGCCACGCATATGCACCGCTTTGATTTAATAGACAAAACACTGTAAAATAAAATTAACCAAACCAAACCCAAATGAAATAAAAGCCACAAACGCCTTCACAACAGCTCTCTTCAGTCTGGCAATTAGTTCTGAAGAGAGATCACTACTCGGCTTATAACCCTAGGGAGGAGAGGAAAGGAGGTAATAGTTAAGGTTCCCCTGTCCAGTTGCGTCCCACTCTAGGGTGAGGTGTTCCCCTATTTATATGCCGCCCGGAATCCTTCGGGGATTGGGCGGCATATAAATTTTGATAATAAATAATATTTAGGTCTTAATAGTAACACGAGGCTGAGAGAAACCCATACGGTTTACTGTTGCTAACCCCTGCGTGAAGAATGAGAAATAAATTCAAGCCGTCCGAGCTCCCATGAGCTACCTTGTAGTAGTCGTACAAGAGGCCCAATGCCGCTGCGCTGTCCTCGTCCCCGTTGATGCTCATCATAGCTTTGGTAGCTGCTGTAAGGGGGTTTTCAAGAAAGGACTTCCAGGCTTCATCCTCACTAGTGTATGGTCGCCTTTGGGAATAGAGGGTTTCATTCTGAAGAACCAAGACAGGCCTTTTGCTTGAGAAAGAAAGAAAGAGAGAGACAAGAGAGAGAGAGAGAGATTGAACAAAGTACAATTACAAAGAAGTTGAACACAAACTTTGATTGGCATCCAGACGGTAAAGCACTTCCACCACCCATTAAAGTTGTGTGTGTCAGACAACAGTGCTCTTGTTGCCGGTTCCACCACAAATGCGCGAACAACAAAAGCGCGCCTGACTAAACCGCGCCGACAAAACCGCGCCGACAAAACCACGCGACGAATGAGCCCTGAAGCGCGCTGACAAAACCGCACCGACAGAAGCGCGCTGTAACATAACCCTAAACCTAGCCCTAACCCTAACCCTAACCCTAAACCTAACCCTAACCCTAACCCTAACCCTAAACCTAACCCTAACCCTAAACCTAACCCTTACCTTAAGTTAAATCGCGCTTCTGTCGGCGTGCTTTTGTCGGCGCGCTTATGACGTTAGCGCTTTTGTCGGGTCACGCTTGTTGCCAATGACCACGCTTAACATGAATCTAGAAGAAGCAGGTTCTCCTACCTGCTAAGCCATCATGGTCAGATTCAAACTTACTCAGAACAAACCACATTATGACTTAGGATGAAATGTTGGATGGCAATCTGAAAGGGTACCCATTATCTGACCCATTATCGTCAACTGACGTAGG
Source organism: Thamnophis sirtalis (assembly GCF_051295495.1). Classification (NCBI taxonomy): domain Eukaryota; kingdom Metazoa; phylum Chordata; class Lepidosauria; order Squamata; family Natricidae; genus Thamnophis; species Thamnophis sirtalis. Next base: position 2,334,706 of record NW_028261396.1, read on the forward strand.
CTGGTTTGATTCACCGCTCAAAATACACAAACAACCACAACTTTCTGTAAGCTGTGCACATCTATTAAATTAATAGCTCACATCTTCTTGGCCTGGATCAATTTATTCTGTAGCAAAAGGCCCCAGCACACAAACTAAGACACTCACAGACTGTTTCCCAGCTATGGAATTTCATGGCACGACAAAACCGCGGTCCACTAAAGCGCGCCTGATTAAAGCGCGTACCTGACGTCATCAGCAGCGCGACAAATACGACCACGGAGAAAAAAGGGCGCTTTAAAAAGCGCTTTTAAAGCAAGCCGATTCACGTAAAGGTAAGGGTTAGGTTTAGGTTTAGGTTTAGGGTTAGGTTAAGGGTTAGGGTTAGGTTTAGGGTTACGTTAAGCGTTAGGTTTAGGGTTAGGTTAAGGGTTAGCGTTAGGTTAAGGGTTAGGTTTAGGGTTAGGGTTAGGTTTAGGGTTACGTTAAGCGTTAGGGTTAGGTTTAGGGTTAGGTTAAGGGTTAGCGTTAGGTTAAGGGTTAGGTTTAGGGTTAGGTTTAGGGTTAGGTTAAGGGTTAGGTTTAGGGTTAGGTTTAGGGTTAGGTTTAAGGTTAGGTTTGGGGGGGTTAGGGTAAGGTTTTCGCGTTAATTTTAACTTTACCGCTCACAGCGTGATGTTTTCGTCACGCTGTGATGACGTCAGGTACGCGCTTTCGTCGAGCGCGCTTTAGTCTACCGCGGTTTTGTGGTGGAACCATGGAATTTGACGTTCAACTTTATTATTACACAACGTACAGTGTTACTAGCCCAATTCTATTTTGTAGGAATCCAAGGAGGCAAAATATTTTCATTTTCATTCGCCATCGATGATCAAACTTTGGAAATTACACACGGTGACTTAGGATCCCATTCATTTTTCAATGTTTTTCTAGGGCCGTGAAACTGTAACTTTCACATGCGCTGGAATTTCAGGAATTTCCCCATCAGCCTTGGTCAGCCAAAATTTGGAGAAATGTTTAGAATATTGAAGGGATTTACAACCTGTTGTAAGCTCAAAAATCGATTTGGTCTTGCAATGAGCCACTGATGAATATCAGATTGGGCCATGACAGAAAGAGAAATGTAATGTCATTATTTAGGTGTGATGCAGTTATATGATTATCCCCATTATAATTGAGCATTTTCCACTTCGGCCTATTAAAATTTCAAGTTTGGTGACATTTTCTGAAGGAGTTCTGCTTACGGTACCCAAATGAGAAGGACAGACAGCCCTAGGACTCTGCTTGCACACCTCTGAGATTTCTTATGTGCTTTAAGGATGTAAGGACCTGCTGGTATCTGCCTGACATCAAATCAGATAATTAGTCAAAGCCTCACAGTCATCCCTGGGGATTTGAGCTACAGGTAGATAACAGGTATAAAACCTAGCTGGAATTTAATATGTAAGAGACATTTGTTTTTACAATAAATTATGATCTCCCATTAAGCTTAAAACTTAAAGTCAACACATTTATAGAAACAGGTCCAGAGGAGTTAATTGTTGTAGAACAAGTAATGCCAACTTGAAAAGCAAAAGGCAAACAGACAAACCCCTCTATTTTAAAAAATATCAACTTGATTTCTATGTTTTGGAGAGATTCTCAAAGCTTTCTCTCATCTAGTGAGCAGAGGCCCCCAACCTTTGGGGCACCAAGAACCGGTTGAATGGAGAAAGTTTTTTCTGTGGACTGGAGGGGGATGTAGTTTTTCTTGGTGCCTGCATCCCAGCGATGGGCTTTGCTTGTTTTCATGAACCAGTGCCAGTCCACAGATGGGGGGTTGGGGATCCCTGAGCTAGAACACAGCAATTCAGAGCTACCTATAGTCTCACCTGTGCTGGATACATTCAGAAATCTCCTCTAGCCAACAATCTTCCCATCAATTCAACTTGTGCCTAAAACAGTGTGAAAGGCAACACCGATACGATCATTTTTGCCCTCGAAATCCACATTTCGGTTCCAATTCAACTGAGACTTTCCATTTCTGGCATCTCGGTTGGATTAAACTCTATTTATTTCTTATTTCAGCATGCACACTTATTTATCTATTTATTTGATTTCTATAGCTATCCAGAATCAAGTTGATTATGATGGGCAGCTATAGAAATCGAAGGAATGAACGAATAAACAAACAAACAAATTAGGTGCGTAGAAGGAAACTTGCACAGAGTAATACTGACTATCTACAAGGCTTTCTTTGGCCTAGTAAATGTGTTAAAATATTCAACATATTTTTAAAGGTAATTTCTAAAATGCTGTTTATCCAATATCTGCTTTGTCCCTAACAGATGAGATAATGCTGCTTGAGCTGGCTTTAAACCAGTTAAAACACAGTTTGTCCTTGAGCATGCACAAGATTTAGTTAACATTTAAGACAGAATCAAGAGTTTTGCTTCATACCGTATATTTCTGGAAGGGCTGGAACCACATGTAAACATAAGATACTATCAGTCCTTGAAGCCCAAGTAGCAGAAACCTACAAAGGACACTCTTTTGTCAATCACTGATGTTGGGAGGGACCTATAATTTCCACAATACCAAACCAATAGTTCCCAAACATCTAAATGCCATCTGGCTGGAGAAAATGGATATCAAATAAGGTTCTACATTTAGGCAAGAAAAACGAAATGCACAGGTACCGTATAGGTGGTACCTTGCTCAACAGTAGTAACTGTGAGAGGGATCTTGGAGTCCTAGTGGACAACCATTTAAATAGGAGCCAGCCATGTGCAGCAGCTGCCAAAAAAGCCAACACAGTTCTAGGCTGCATAAACAGAGGGATAGACTCAAGATCCCATGAAGTGTTAATACCACTTTATAATGCCTTGATAAGGCCATACTTGGACTATGGCATTCAGTTTGGTCACCACAATCTAAAAAAGATGTGAAGACTCTAGAAAGAGTGCAGAGAAGAGCAACAAAGATGATTAGGGGACTGGAGGCTAAAACGTATGAAGAACGGTTTCAGGAACTGGGTATGTCTAGTTTAATGAAAAGAAGGACCAGGGGAGACATGATATCAGTCTTCCAATATCTCAGGGGTTGCCACAGAGAAGAGGGAGTCTATTCTCCAAAGCACCTGAGGGTAGATCAAGAAGCAATGGGTGGAAACTAATCAAAGAGAGAAGGAACTTAGAACTGTGGAGAAATTTCCTGACAGTTAGAACAATTAATCAGTGGAACAACTTGCCTCCAGAAGTCATGAATGCTCCAACACTGGAAGTTTTTAAGAAGAGATGTTGGATAACCATTTGTCTGAAGTCGTGTAGGGTTTCCTGCCTAGGCAGGGGGTTGGACTAGAAGACCTCCAAGGTCCCGTCCAACTCTGTTATTCTATTCTATTCTCACTCTTCATCACATATGTCCCTTTTTTTAGAAAGGATAAAATATAAGTCTAACTGCTATTGCTATTGCTAAAATGTGACCCAGATGATATAATTGTTGGTTTTATAATTCACTGAATAGCCATTTCCACAAAGTACTCACACTAGATTCTACATCAACTTGCAGAGTAATAATATCAAGAGGAATACCACGAGGCTCCAGCTGTCCAAACTTTATATTAACGACCTGTACGCAGATGATTAGTGAATTTTCAGATGGCCCAACCTAGAAGGGGTTAACAATTTAGAAGAGGAAGAAGAAAGACTTAGTCAGACTTGGACAATGGGCCAAAACAAACAAGACTGAACTTAATTGGGAGATTTGCGAAATCCTAAAGCTAGGGAGTGAAAAGAAAGGGTATAAGTATAGGATGGGGAGCACCTGGCTTGGTATAGTAGCATATTTGAAAAATAACTGGGTGTTCTGTAGAAGATTGTAAGTTGAACATGAGCCAATAGTTATAATGAGGTTGCAAAGAGAGCAAATGCTATTTTGGACTATATTAACACAGAGTCCAGAAACAGAGCATAGAGCACGGGAAGAAATTGTCCCAAACTGCTCTGCTTTGCTTAGATAACATTGGAGTAGCACGTTGTTCTTGGCACTGCAGTCTAAAAGGGACATAAATAAATGAGGGGAATTCAGAAAAGGGCAACCAAATTGATGTGAGGATGGGAAATCAAGTTCCCGCAAGGAACATGTTTGCCTGCAGGAGAGAAGACGGACGGGAGGTATGACTGTAGACTTCAGGTTGTCATATTGAGGAAGAAGTAAAATTGTTGCAATTGACCTGTGGTGGCAATCAGGGGTGGGTTTCAGGCGGTTCGCGGCGGTCCCCACGAACCGGTTGGTCGGCGAACCCGGAAGTAAGTAACTTCCGGGAACGCCGAAGGATCCACCCGCCCGCCCGCGTTTCTTACCCGGTTTTGACGAGTTCTGCGCTTCCACGCATGCGCAGAACGCATACAGCGCCTGCGCGATCCTCCAGGAGCAGCTGGAGCATCGCACAGGCGCTAGTACGCATGCGTGCACCGCGCGCGTGCACGAGGACGCCGCCGGCCCCGTTCCAACCGAACCGGTTGGAACGGGGCGAGAAACCCACCCCTGGTGGCAATGATCAGAACCAATGGCTCGAACCACACAGATTCAAGCTCTATATTTGGAGGAGTTTCCAGCCAATCAAAGCGAACAGCCAGCACAACAGCCCATTTCATGGACCGGTCTATATTCTCCTTCACGGAAGCAGTTGAGAGATCCTCTGTGCAAAGTCCTTCAGCAGTGAGGCAGAATAAAATAACCTCTGAAGTCCTTTCCAATTCTATCGTTCAAACTTTCAGATTATAGAACAGAGAAAGCTTTATTTACTCTGGGCTACAATTTAAGTTCGAGAAGGCCAGAAAATCGCCTTCAGATTTCTCTGAAGTTTTCAATCTGGATAGAATTTATTTCTAGCGGTGGAAGCCAGTCAGAGGTGGGTTCCTACCGGTTCGCACCAGTTCGGTAGAACCGGTTCGTCAAATCTACCGAACCGGTTAGAAGAGGTTCCACCAGTGGACCCGGAAAGCAGGCCACACCTACAGAAGAGGTTCTGAAAAATTTTGAAACCCACCACTGAAGCCAGTAGTAGTCTCCACTGCTCCATAGGGCAATCGTGGGGGATTTCACACAGGATATATTTTTCTCCCACGTTACTTACATAGTATTTTCATGAAAATTCTCAGCAGAGATACCTTAAAAACGGAGACATGGTGTAATATTCACTACTCTATTTCAGCATATCCCAAATGAAACAATGGATTAAATAGTATCTTAAATCACTGGCCAGATGGATTAAGCCAAATTATATAACCTGGTGAAAGGTATACAGCCTAAGGGGCACTTTGGGATTTATCACCATTCCTGAAAATCCAAATAATGCCTTTCAAGCAATATATTTTTCCCACCTTCATCTGATTTACCATCTGTACCATTGGTGGGATTCAAATATTTTTACTACTGGTTCTCTGGGAGTGGCTTGGTGGGTGTGGCTTGGTGGACGTGGCAGGGGAAGAATACTGTAAAATCTCCATTCCCACCTCACTGTAGCAATAGCAATAGCAGTTAGACTTATATACCGCTTCATAGGGCTTTCAGCCCTCTCTAAGCAGTTTACAGAGTCAGCGTATTGCCCCCAACAACAATCCGGGTCCTCATTTCACCCACCTCGGAAGGATGGAAGGCTGAGTCAACCTTGAGCCGGTGAGATTTGAACAGCCGAACTGCTGAACTGCCGTCAGCTGAAGTAGCCTGCAGTGCTGCATTTAACCACTGCGCCACCTCGGCTCTTATAGGGGAAGGATACTGCAAAATCCCCCATTTCCTCCTGATCACCTGGGACTCGGGAGGCAAGGAATAGATGTGGGCGGGGCCAGTCAGAGGTGGCATTTACCGGTTCTCCGAACTACTCAAAATTTCTGCTACTGGTTCTCCAGAACTGGTCAGAACCTGCTGAATCCCACCTCTGATCTGTATACTCTTCTGAAAAAGGTTTTGTCCTATTAAAAATCCACAGGTAACATCTAGAACAGGCTACTTCAGTGTTTCTCAACCTTGGCAACTTGAAGATGTCTGGACTTCAAGTTCCAGAATTCCCCAGCCAGCGAATGCTGGCTGGGGAATTCTGGGAGTTGAAATCCGGACATCTTCAAGTTGCCAAGGTTGAGAAACACTGGGTGACTGCTCTTAAAAAGAGTGGAGATATTTTATTTAGTCCATTTAGTTGCGCCCTGAGTCTCTCAGGAATAGGGCGGCATGCAAATTGAATAAACTCAACTCAACAAGTACTGTCTTCAAAATCCATATTTTACAAGTCCTAAAGTAGCTAAAAATTTAATTCCATGATGAAAGTCTTAAGTTCTAGTGGTTACTTTTTAAAATACTATGCAGAGATCTGGCTTTGAAGGGTGACTTGGAATGCGTGTGGGTGTTTCACATCAGGCCAGTCAGCATTTCCTTAAATCAAAAGCATATTTTCCTGGGATTGTATGCAGTGGTGGCTTGCAAATATTTTTACTACCGGTTTGGGGGACGCTCCGGTCTGCGCTTGCGCACCCAAACTTCTGCACATGCGCAGAAGCATCCGGGCGGGTGGGCAGGGCCTCCTGCCGCCACTACTACCGGTTCAGCCAAAACCAGGCCGAACCCGGAGCAACCCACCACTGATTGTATGTCTGCCACCGTCTGTGCCCCGTGGGAAGAGTCAGTTTCTTTAAGTAGCAGCTGACGGGTGCAAGGTGTATTCCAAATCACCTTTTCTCCTTTAAATAAGCACAGCTCTAAAATCTTTTATTATGTGGGACCATGACATTATCCAGTCTCCTTTCTACTACATTATCCTGTCTGGACATCTATTTGTTTTATGAGTCACATCAAATATATTGAAATGGTGTCTTCGTTGGCTGAAATTAGACTGGCATCCCCAAGACGGGTGATTCTGTTTTTCTAACAGCAGAAAGGGTAGGCTAGAAACGGGGTGCACTTTAAGCAGACTCACTGACCAGTTGTTAGCAACTGAAAACATCAGACAAGAGCCGAGGTGGCGCAGTGGGTAGAGTGCAGTACTGCAGGCCACTTCAGCTGACTGCTATCTGCAGTTCAGCAGTTCAAATCTCACCGGCTCAAGGTTGACTCAGCCTTCCATCCTTCCGAGGTGGGTGAAATGAGGACCCAGATTGTGGGGGCGATATGCTGACTCTGTAAACCGCTTAGAGACGGCTGAAAGCCCTATGAAGCAGTATATAAGTCTAACTGCTATTGCTATTGCTATCTTGATTCCACCAGGTAAATGCAGTTGTTGCTTTCTGTCAGTCCTCTTTCTCTACTAATTCCTTTGCCTGCCTAATTTCCACCTTAATCTATTATATGACCAAACTAAAATTCTACTTGCTTCTGAAGCCAAGGCAAGTGCATCATTTACAGGTTGCTCTGCTATATTTAATGGGACAGTTAAGATTGCCCAGTTGCTGTTTGATGTCCTTCATCTGGAAGCTCGGCCCATACAGTCACCAAGGATTCCCAAAATGTGTGAGTCGTCCTGTGCAACACTTTCTACTTAATTCCCTCCCTTATCCTCTAACAAAGAGTCATGAATAATATGCATGATTTATCCAGCAGATTAAAGCTGCCCTCATCTACATAACAACCACCCAGTGATTAGTAGATGTTGCATCAAGATTATGCTCCTGCTCAGAGTCTCCTGCTCAGAGTCTCCTATCTTCCTATGCGAGCTGCTGCAGTTCAATAACAAATTTAGGATTAATTCGGTCCAAACAGTACAGGACAGTTTGATTATTCCTACTACTTCAACAAGAAAGCCATCCATTCCCCAAAAGACACCTGCATTATAAAATATTTTGATGGACGCTAGTCCTCCAAATAGCTATAGTCGAAAATGTATTTTAACCAGAAAGTCTTGGATTTAAGAACTGTCCGACACCAAGAGCTGTGGTGGCTCAGTGGTTAGAATGCAGTACTGCAGGCCACTTTTGTTGACTGCCGGCTGCCAGCAGTTTGGCAGTTCGAATCTCACCAGACCCGGCTCAAGGTTGACTCAGCCTTCCATCCTTCCAAGGTCAGTAAAATGAGGACCCAGATTGTTGAGGGACAATAGGCTGACTTTGTAAACTGCTTAGAGAGGGCTGTAAAAGCACTGTGAAGCGGCATATAAGTCTAAATGCTATTGCTATCTGTAAAGTTACTATTGGCTGACACTACAGATATTCACTTATATGGTTTAATAGTTTAAATTAAACAAAACACGTCGGTGAAAAAGGACCTTTGAGAAAACCATGACTTGGATGACTGAGAATCTCCATAGTCATTTAAACAAAATATGGTTTCTTTAATGAACCAGAGCTGAAAGGGTGGGGAGAATATACACTGTACTAAAACAGCTCCTATTGTGGTTTAGTGAAATAGGTGAAGCACAATCTGGGTAGCATATGGAAGAGCACACCAAGATATCTAGGAAGCCAATGAAGTGTCTTCCTGCTGTTGGAAGGCTAGGAAGAGCTGTGAAAGGTTCTATTAGGGGAGATTCTACCCAAAGCCACCTTAGTTTTCTCGTAGTATTTCGGTTTTTTTAGTCCTTCGCCTCTTTTCCAACTACTTCTGCTTAAGGTAGAACAAATTTCATCCAACACCTCAGTCAGAATCAGGCTTTGGATGTGAGTTTCTTACAGTAGTGAGTTAAAAATGTGTGAAATTTCGCAAGTTCAATATTTCTGCATAATATGACCTAAAGCAGTGGCTTCTGAACCTTTTCTTCACCATGGGCCTCCTTTAAATATCTTTTGTGGCCATGAACCATGGCCACAGACCCCCAAGAGACTTAACTCAAGTTTTAAATCCTAACATTTCTTCAAGCCTTCACGGACCCCATCACGACATCATGCCCGCCCCCCAAAGGGGTCCGAGGATCACAGGTTCAGAACTGGTGACCTTAAAGGATAATCTTTTTTTTTTAATTAGTAAAAGAAAAATACAACAGCCAATAGATTGCAAAAGACAATACAACATCCGCCACTGTTTTGCTTTACATTTGACTACGTTTCGAGACATTTCCATAATAACAGAATCGTTATAGACATCAAAAGTTAGGCATCTTCTTCCCTCCCTCCCTCTTTCCTTCCCTCGTTTCTTCTCTGCCACTCCCCTTCCTTCCCTCCCTCCTTCTCTCCTTCCCTCCTTCCTTCCCTCCTTTTTCTCCTTTTCTCCTTCCCTTCCCCCTCCCTTTCCTCTCTCCTTCCCCATTCTTTCTCTCATACATTCCCTCCTTCCTTCCCTCCTTCCCTCCTTCCTTTCTTTCTTTTCTCTTAGATTCCCTCCTTCCTTCCTTCCTTTCTTCTCTCCTTCTCTCCTTCCTTCCCTCCCTCCTTCCCTCCTTGCTTCCCTCCCTGCTTCCCTCCCTCCTTCCTACCCCGCTTTCTTCTCTTTCTTCTCTCCTTCCTTCTTTCCACCTCTCCGTTAAAGGATAATCTGTTCTCCACACAATTCCCAAAATTAGATAAAGACAACCCAATTAAACAAACGAGTCAAAAGGATTGTACTTATTCATTTCTGGGTAAGTTATTATGAGATTTGACACAGATATTTGTAAGATGGCCTAGTTAGTAGCAGGGGAAATTATGATCAGATGGTGTTTTTCCCTAAAAAAATAATGGCCCTGTAATTTGGTCTCAACTGGCAGAGCCCCCCAAATTATACCATTGCTAATATATATAAAAAAAGACAAAACTCTAACTTCATGTTTTCTCCATCATTCTCATTGCATCACCCCCAAATAAAATCCTCAAAGTGCCTTAAAGCTAACCTAAGCTCTGTTTAAAAGGAGTGTAGAAAGAATTATCTCTAGAGCTATCAACAAAGCCCAGGGTTTGGCTGTAACTCAATCTCTGAACAAAACGGCAGGTTCTTTTAGGAAAATGAGACCATGTTTTCTTTTTTTCTTTTTTTAAAAAAAAAGCCCTCAAAAATGTGTATATTTTTGACAGCTGTCCTGTGTTAAGTTTTAAGTTCTGACTGACTGGCAGAGTGAACTAGCTATACAATGCTAAAAAGCATTTGGCAAGATCTGCAAATAAATCCTCTATTGTGCTTGTAATTACTTCATAAAGTACCCGTTTGTTTTCTGCTTGAATAATTTGCAAAAAAAAAAAGATAGCAAAACATTACAGCAGCAATGCATTACAGGGATGAAGTAGTTATAATACAAAGGTTCTTCAGATGATAAAGTGTTAGGACTTTTTTTTTTTTTTTTGGAGTCATGCTTACATAGAATATAGAATATGGAATTATGTCTTTCCCCAGACATAGTGAAATACAGTTCGCTATGTTCTGGGAAGGACATAATGAACTGAGGACGGTTCTAGGCAAAGCAGAGCCAGTAACCACGGTGGAAGGAAGAGCCAGCAAAAGAGCTCAGATTCAGATTCAGATTAGTTTATTTGTATGCCGCCCTTCTCCGGGAGGGACTCAGGGCGGCGAACAACTCAAAGGGGAAAAAGGGGACATAAACACAATACACGTAATTAAAATACACCAAAATCACACAGGCATACAAGTCGAGAGGGGAGGGGAACTCATCAACCCCAGGCCTGCTGGCACAGCCAGGTTTTGACGGCTTTCCGGAAGGCCTGGAGAGAGGTGAGGGTCCGGATCTCCGCGGGGAGTTCGTTCCAAAGGGCCGGAGCTGCCACAGAGAAGGCCCTCCTCCGGGTAGTAGCCAGATGACATTGGCTAGTAGACGGAACCCGGAGGAGGCCTAATCTGTGTGATCTAATGGGTCTTTGGGAGGTAATTGGCAGCAGGCGGTCTCTCAAGTACCCAGGTCCAATACCATGAAGGGCTTTATAAGTTACGACTAGCACTTTGAAGCGTATCCGGAGACTGATCGGTAGCCAGTGCAGCTCGCGGAGGATAGGTGTAACGTGGGTGTACCGAGGTGCACCCACAATCGCTCGCGCGGCTGCATTCTGGACGAGTTGAAGTCTCCGAATGCTCTTCAAAGGCTGCCCCATGTAGAGCGCATTGCAGTAGTCCAGTCTTGAGCTTTTGTCATTCCTCTCTGAACAAGAGGAGGATTTGAGATTGCCCACAAGTGCTCCCTTCAATTCCTCCTCACAAAGAGACTGCGTAAAGACAGAGGTCTCTGGTGGAGCTAGAGCCCTAGGGAAGGAGGAAATCACCATCTTGTTCAAACTGCAGTTGGTATCCTTGAAAGGACACTAAATCCACAAATTTCCTTTTCTAATCATCTATGGACGTTGTTAATTCCTTTGCAGCTGTTAGGAACCTTTGGTTTTCGACAAGTTTTACCGCATCAAATGAGTTTCCTTCAAATCTTATGAAAGACATTTTAAATACACGTTTAAAGACTTGTATGGCTGTTTAGGGAACAATTTTAAAAGAATCGATGGTCACACCTCCTTGATCAGAGCTCTGTGAAGCTAAAACAGCCAAAGAAGAAACATATTTATGGGTTTTGTTTTCCTTTTAAAACTTTTTAAAGCTCAGAACATTCTTGTTCATTATTTTTTTTTGCCTACCAAAAAGTTTTAGCCCACCAGAGAGTTGCGTGCACCAATCTATTACGCCCATTTAATTTTAGCTGTCTAGTATTTTTCCTTCCACCTAATGAGTATGGGTTAGGATATTGATTGATGATTGACAGTTCCTCTGTGAATTTATGAACCCACATAATCACAACAAGGGATACCTCACCAATCAATTATCTATGTGGTGGGCAAATACTTTTTAGACATATTTTAACACTAGTGGTTGGAGGGAGGGGAAGGAACAGGTGCCACTCGGAATATAAATAATGGCAGATAGCCATTTGAAATGTCAATCTCCCCCCCAACAAACACTGGGAAACAAGAACATTTTAAAAGGTTGAGAGAACAAAGAGCCAAAATACAGAGAGGTTTGCCAAACAAAGGCTGTTTAATTTGATGGTTCGATAAAGCAATCTCTGAGAATTTTAGAGATAATGAACTAAACAGAAGATTGTCACATTTGCAAAACCCTGAAAAAAGCAAATAGCTTTGATTGTCTGGTCTACTGAAAAATAACCACGCACCCAGTTCCCAAATTCTGCTTTGGGAAAAGACTACATAGAGAAGTGGTATTTCAGTCATAATAAATCTAAATGTATTGGCTTCACTTAGGTGAATATGAGAAGAGGCGTTTACAAATCGTGCACACATTAAATCTTGACAAACAGCGCAGTTGGATTTGATCTTTAAAAACAACTTGGCCAATATACCTGAATTCTGTCAAGTCTTCCCTGAAATGTCTTTCGGTAAGGAAAACAGAGCACCCTTAAAGCCAACAATTAAAAAGTATGATTAATAGAAGTTATTCTCCTTCTCTTATGCTGAAATGTCATTCTAATGCCTTACAATTTTAGAGTAGTTTTCCCAGTGATTTAATTGCTGTCACTGGAAAATGTAGTCATTGCAAGATGAATTCCAGGATTCAGCATAACGACTCTAGTCTTAGAGAAAAATCATTGGAGGTGACTTCAACAATACCTACAAACTACAGAGTAAGCCATATGTAGCCTGGTTGAGAGATTGATTGTTTTCTCACAGATGTTTCATTACACAAACTAGCACTGATGATGTTACCTAGTTTGGGTAATGAAACATCTGCAAAAAAAAACCCAACCAAACTCATCTCAGAGAGCACCCAGGAGCCCTAATTTCAACCCCGAGTTACAAATATTCTCCTTTATTAATAAACCATATACAGTCACAATGGGATCCACTTTAGGTATGGATGAGTAAAACTACGGTGTAGCACCAAAAGGGAAAGAGGTACCTTGTCTTAGCTAAATCTGCAGGAAACTCTCCTCCAGTTCTAGAAATCAAATTTGCTCTTGTCATGAGACGTGTTATCCGTACTACCACGCAACATTGCGCTAGATCGAACAAGAAGCTTTTGCAGTGGCTGACCTCCAATCCTCAACAACCCTGCACGGTAACATATGGACGCGTGCAACTGAATGCAACTGAAGTTGCAAAGAGAAACACATACACGTTGCATTGACAGCTCGATAAAAATCCATGTTGCAAAGTAGGAAGGAGGAGAGGATGCCAGCATCCATACAGATTCAGTTTTGGAGCAGCAATACACTCTTCAAAATCCTTGCGTGGCCAGATGGCTATTGAAACATCAAATTAGATATAGAACTTGGGAGCCCAAAGAATGACAGCTTTCTATCTGCAGCAATGTTCTGTCCCCAGAGCCAGAACAAGCAGTGATGCATTCTCAAAAGGTCTCTCTATAAATATTGTATTTATTTTTTTATCAGCACAAATACAACACACACACACACACACACACACACATAGCTTAATGGCTAAGACGTCTGCCTAAGATGCAATACACCACAGGTTCGAATCCCAGTAAGGGTATGGCTAGCTGATGAGAGCTAAATAGCTTGAAATAGATCTATACTAGTCTCCCTTTATTTATTTATCAGCAGAAATATAACACAAATATAACAAAGGCAACAGTAAAAATATTGGGTTTCTGTTGTGATGGACTCTTGTGACGAGCCGATTGACAGATAATGGAAGCAGCTTCCTCCCATAATTGGGGCATACCAGGGGTTGTGACATATATATATATATATATATATATATATATATATATATATATATATATATATATATATATATATATATATATATAGTTATAGTTATAGTTATAGTTATAGTTATAGTTATAGTTATAGTTATAGTTATAGTTATAGTTATAGTTATAGTTATAGTTATAGTTATAGTTATAGTTATAGTTATAGTTATAGTTATAGTTATAGTTATAGTTATAGTTATAGTTATAGTTATAGTTATAGTTATAGTTAGTTATAGTTATATTTGTGCTGATAAATAAATAAAGGGAGTAGTATAGATCTATTTCAAGCTATTTAGCTCTCATCAGCTAGCCATATCCTTGCTGGGAATCGAACGAGAGAGCTATACATACATATATACATACATACATACATACATACATACATACATACATACACATATACACATATACATACACATAGATACATACATACATACATACATACATATAATCCTAGCCAAAGACCTAATAAGCATCTCTATGAACCTGCCTTCAATAAATTTCCCTTTCCCAAAAGATGTAGCCTTCTATCTTTATCATGGAACACATAATTTTTTTATTAAAAAGTTATTTCACCATATGCTGCCAGAAATGAAGCAAAAGTATTATTAAAGCGGTTCTTAAATCCACCTTGCATGCAATCAGTCCAAAAAGCTAATCCCCGAACTTACACAGCCATTCTTTTATCACAGGTAATAAAGGGCACAAACGCTTGAAAACAGACATACTAGAGTCACCGCACACAAAAATAAAATCCTGGCTAGATGGAGATTACTTATCACTTTATATGTTTTTACCCATGCAGATATAAGGTCATTTTAAAAACATCTACAAGAAGAGCAAAATTACCTGGACAAATCCACCTTCCCTAGAGAGTGACTTTCATAAAAATCCATTCGTGTTTTGTTTTTTCCTCCCCCCCCCTTCAACAAGGCATTAAGAGGCGTCTCTTTGATATCCACGGAATAAGCCTGCACATCAGGGCCTACTGGAACCTCGTCTCAGCAAAATCTTAAATCAACAGCATTCAAAGCAATTAACACCAAAGTAACGATGCCCCAGTTAAGGCGACTCTCCCATTGCCCAGCCCTTGTCCTCATCTTCAAAGGAGGAGGAGGAGGAGGAGGAAAAAAAATATGCACAGCCCTTCATTAAGTTTCTACACTAGATAAATCAGTCCAAGGGACAGCCCTGGGCAAGGCGAAGGCTCATGGTTAGAGCCAACCTCCAAGTGGACATTATTTTTCTTCTAGTCCTTTTTGGAAAGTGGGGATCTTAAACTCCTCCTGAGAGACAAGGGATTATTCATCACACTCAACATTTAAAGAGGCCGTGGTGGAGAAGATGGGGTGGGGTGGGGAGATGACAAACCCCCTGGGCATGGGAGTCAGGTTTCAAAGGCAGGCTCTTCTCAGCCATGGCTCCCAGTGGAAAGAGCCCACAATCCAAAAAAAAAAGCCACTTTGGCAAAAGTCAACCCAGAACATTAGAAGGTGGAGAGAATCCAAAAGCCATTCCACTCCTCCACTCCGAGCCTCCCTTGCTGTTGTGGCTTCTGCCTTGGGGGCAACTGTCCCAGGCAGCGCTTTCAAATTTCAGAGCGGGGATTCGTTTTGCAAACATCAATCCGGATCTAGGCGAAGTTGAGCACCTGTTCAAACCCACGTCGGATTCCCTTAAGAGAGAAGACAGCGGCTCCCCTTAACGCGCTCTCTTCCTTGTTGAATCCCAAGAAGGGCTGGGGTGTTTATCCTTAGCTCGATTTCTTACCAGTGATCAGGTCAACACACACAAACACACACACACAAGCACACACACACACAAACACACACACACACAAACACACACACAAACACAGACACATACAAACACAGACACATACAAACACACACACAAACACACAAACACACAAACACACAAACACACACACACACACACACACACACAAAGACACACACACAAACACACACAAACACACACACAAACACACAGAGAGAGACCCCCCCGCACCGGCGCGGATTCTCGGCTCCAAATCTCGATGTCTCCGATCGCCCCTGCCGGACCTCCAGGAGGATCTCTCAATTCTGTTCCAGCGACCCCGGCGGCTGTGTACGATGGGACTTGTAGTCCGACGCTGAAGGAAGACCACCCCCCCTCCCCCAGTTAAGAGACCGCCCCACGTTTCAGAAACCAACCCGCAACAACCCGGATTTCTGGGGAAACGAGCCGCGAAGACTCGACGCCCCACCACACTCCCGGCCGCTGGAAGGGATTTGGGAGAGAGGGACGCGCGGGGCTGTCGGTTGGGTTAAAAACGGGAGCCGGGGCGCGGATTCCTGCGCAGGTGTTCGCGAGGAAAGGGAGCCCCACGCGGGGCTCGGCTTCCCCTCCACGTCGACGGGGCCATTTTGGGGGGATCCGATCTGTTCGCATGCCTATATTGCACCCCTCTTGAATCCGGGTCGACGGCCTCTTGGCTAATCGCAGGGCTAGGCTCGGTCTTAAACTAGGGAAGCCTAGTAGATCTTACGACGGGGCGAGGAAGACCCGGCGGCGGCTGCTCGACCCCCTTGAAACGACTCGGATCGCTTGCGCACCCCCCCCCCCTTTAATCCGGATTGACGGCCTCTTGGGCTAATCGCTCGTCTAGGCTCGGTCTTTAACTAGGGAAGCCTAGTAGATCTTACGACGGGGCGGCGGCTGCTCGACCCCCTTGAAACGGCTCGGATCGCTTGCGCAGCCTCCCCCTTAATCCGGATCGACGGCCTCTTGGGCTAATCGCAGGGCTAGGCTCGGTCTTTAACTAGGGAAGCCTAGTAGATCTTACGACGGGGCGAGGAAGACCCGGCGGCGGCTGCTCGACCCCCTTGAAACGGCTCGGATCGCTTGCGCCCCCCCAACCTGCGCCGTTAGTAGCCGCAATCCTAACCTGGGAGGAAAAAACCCAAGGGAGGGGGGGGGGCGGAGTGTGGGCGAGGGGGTAGTCGCACCGGTCGAACCTGCCCGGGCTCACCCCCTTTTTTCCTCCCCTTCCAGTCTGCCCAGCTCGATCACTTACTTGTCGTATTCTTGTGTCATGTCTGGCAGGCGGTGGGGGTGGCAGAACTGGCCCGGCTGGTTGGGACGGGGAAACTTGCCGCGGCCCAGGCGGAGTTGAAGGGAGGGGACGGGAGGAAGAGCCGAAGAAGAGCAGCAGCCGCCGAGGGAAAGATCGCAACGCAGATCGCCGCACAAACGGGTTTTGTCGGCTTTTCTCGCTCGCTCAGGTGGCTCCCGGGAGTCGCAGGTGGATTCGGAGCTCAGCCCCGGGCTTCCCATTGGCTGGAGACGAGAGGCAGGTGCCGGGTGGGAGGGAACGGCCGGACGAGCAACGCCCCGATTGGAGGAGGGCGGCGGAGGGGGGCGTGGCCGAGCGGCGTGGCCGCGTTCTAAATTGGAACGTTGGGGAGAACTTGTTACTTTTCCCCGCCGTTGCGCCGCGCTGGGCCGGAGGATCGCGGCGGATCCTCCACGGAGGTTCTCTGTCCACGTAGCGTTGTTGTGACGCAGCTTTCCCCGGCGGGGTTCGGGCTCCCCCTCGCTAACCTCCTCGGTGCGGCCAAGAGAGAAGAAAGGGCCAAATTGTGTAAACGCTCCTTAAGAGAGAGAGAAAGAGACGCCCGTGATTGAAATCCTGGCTGCGGTTAAGAGACGCAAGATCGGAATGAGGATTTAAAGCGTATCCTAAGTGTGTCACTGGCAGATGATTTCGACGGGCGGGGATTTCTTTTGAGTCCGCGTGTTTGTTTCACTGGCCGGAACTAAATCGAAAACCTGTTCCCCGATTTCACTTTTATGGAGAATGCGGACACGTTCTCTCGAATTATATTTAAACGTCCACTTTGCTGCCTTTACTGATGGAGGCATCTTGGAAACGCGTCTCAAATATCTCTATCTCTAAATCTATATTCTCGTGTGTGTGTGTGTGTGTGTGTGTGTGTGTGTGTGTGTGTGTGTGTGTGTGTGTGTGTGTGTGTGTGTGTGTGATTTTATATATGTATGTATACCCATATATACATATGTGTTGTATTTGTGCTGATAAATAAATAAAGGGAGACTAGTATAGATCTATTTCAAGCTATTTAGCTCTCATCAGCTAGCCATACCCTTACTGGGATTTGAACCTGTGCTGTATTACATATTAGGCAGTTGTGCTAATCACTAAGCCACAAGGTTCTCCTCCTTTATCAGCTGAGCCAGGGAAATAGGTATGTACTTAGCATCACAACCCCTGGTATGCCCAAATATGGGAGGAGGCATACTGCTTCCTTTCTCTGTCTATTGGCTCATCACAAGAGACCATCCAGACAGAAAGCCAATATTTTTACTGTTGCCTTTGTTACATTTGTGTTGTATTTGTGCTGATAAATAAATAAAGTGAGACTAGTATAGATCTATTTCAAGCTATTTAGCTCTCATCAGCTAGCCATACCCTTACTGGGATTCGAACCTGGGCTGTATTACATATTAGGCAGATGTGTTAACCACGAAGCCACAAGGTTCTCCTCCTTTATCAGCTGAGCCAGGGAAATAGGTAAATACATACCTATTTAGCTTAGTGGTTAACACATCTCCCTAATATGTAATACAGCCCAGGTTCGAATCCCAGTAAGGGTATGGCTAGCTGATGAGAGCTAAATAGCTTGAAATAGATCTATACTAGTCTCCCTTTATTTATTTATCAGCACAAATACAACACAAATGTAACAAAGGCAACAGTAAAAATATTGGGTTTCTGTCTGGATGGTCTCTTGTGACGAGCCGATAGACAGAGAAAGGAAGCAGTAGGCTTCCTCCCATATTTGGGCATACCAGGGGTTGTGACACTAAATACATATATACATACATACATACATACATACATACATACATATACACATGCATGTTATATATGTGTGTGGCATTTTATATATGTAAACACTTTGTAAACAAAACGCTTCCTCATATTGATTTCTATCTTAACCTCCCAATAAAATGGATTGGATAAAGTGATTTGCCCAAGGCAAATATCTTGATGATGGGTGGTTTTTTGAATGCAGATATTTCTTTTATCTCTACATTTCCTAGTACTGTAATAGGACATTGAAATATGGGCAAGATCAATCACTAACGAAGGATTAAAATTATCAACAAAACATCAATAGGCACCAGCCTTTGAAAAGATAATTGGACATTTTTTTCCAGTGTTGTTGCTTGTATATTGACATACTAAAGTCTTGTTTATCAACTCCACTTCCCCACAATTTAGAGTTATCATTATGCATAACTACATATTTAAAATTTGTAACATTTACATTGACAGAGGAAACGTTTACTATTCAAATCACATATAAAACACACTTCAAATGTTTAATAATAAAACCAGCAAACGTTACACTCCAATAGCAGAATAGTAATAATGAAGGAATCAAACAGGAGTAATTGTGCAACACTGTGTAACATTGCAAAAATGGCTTGGGGGGTGGGATTTTGTTGTGTGACATAAATTGATAGTGAAAATAAGACAAGATATAAAAAAAAGTGAACTGGTCATTGGAGATCCCAGTACGAAAGATAGTCTTTGGAGAAAAAGATATACTTGTTTTGATTATATGATTTAAACATGTCCAATGGGTTCCACCACAAAATCGCGGAGGACAAAATCGCGCTGTGATCGAAAAATGTAAAAATAAAGCTAAAACCTTACCCTAACCCCCCCAAACCTAACCCTAAACCTAACCCTTAACCTAACCCTAAATCTAACCCTAAACCTAACCGTTAACGTAACGCTAAACCTAACGCTAACCCTTAACCTAACGCTAAACCTAACGCTAACGCTCTAACCCTAACCCTAACCCTTAACCTAACCCTTACCTTTATGTGAATCGGCTTGCTTTAATTTTAATTTTATTTCAATTTTTATTTTTTTTCATCGCGCTGTGATGACGTCACATGCGCGCTTTCGTCGAGCGCGATTTTGTCCTCTGCGCTTTTGACGGGTCACGGTATAATGATGTATAGACATGGCAAAGGAATGCCTAGAATTCTAAGAACATGATTTATTCATTTGTTTACAATGAAAGATTGAATTAGCGAAGGGTACAAAGATGGTGAGAGATTCTAAATGTGGCCAAGATAATTTCTTGCTAATGTCAAGAGCGGATTTCAGGAAAGAAAAATGTACATGGAAGAAAAGTGAGAGAAATTAGCATACAAAGGGAAAATTTGAATCCTTGATGAATCCTGTATGAAAAAGAGAAGTGACTCTCTGCACAGAATGAATGGAAGGGGATGTAAGGAAAGAGAATTTGGAGAGGTATATGAGTCAGAAGAAAAAGTATTGTACATCACAGGCTGCATAGAAGTGTGAAGAGCTACAGGTAAGTTATGACACAATTAGGACCAGAATTTCTGTTATAAATCAGTGCAATTGTAAAGGGAATCATCATGTAACCAGACCTGGTTTTATATTTAATTTTACTGCGGTGGTTAAGCAAATCTAATTTCCCCAATTGACTTGTTTGTCAGAAACCGGCAGAGAATATCACAGATCACAATCAAGCAACAACCGTGGGATGCCTCAACCGTCATAAATGTGATTGCCAAGTGCCTAAATTGTGAACTGCAGGAGAGATGTGTCTATCTTAACTTCAAGGATAGTGCATCACTTTTTCCAAGCCTGTCATAACTTCAAGCTGTCATTAAGCGAATGGTCCTAAGTCCAGGACTACCGGCACATTAATAGGAAGTATGGGGAAACAATTGCTTAAAGGAATGATGAAGTGAAAGTAGCTGTGGAGGAGAAAACATGCACAGGAATGAAGCCAAAATAAAGATGCTGCCTGATGACGAGAAAGAGAAAAAGATGGTTGCAAAGGATGCAGTAAAACAAAGAAACTCTGGAAGTCCAGAGAAGCAAAACAAAACTGAATGATTTTGACTGCTTATCTTGATAAAATGTTTATTAAATACATGAATGTTTGAAACAGCCAAATGCTAGTCAAAAGCTAATGGACAGCAACTAAAATGGCTGTGCAGAGGAGTCTGTTGTCTATCCCCTGTATTATATAGAAGTGAGGATCAGGTGTGTCAAGAGAAACACAAAAATAAGTGGAATGAAGTGGGATTGTTAAGGAGTGGGTGTGGTGAAACGAGTGTGGCACGACAAAACCGCGAAGCCCTTATCCGTGGAGATATAAGCGCGTCGCTAAAGCCACGATGTCATCGCCGCGCGTCATCACCGCCGCGACAACAGTGCGGCAACAGAAGGGAGCTTTAAAACGGCGCCGCGGCAGAAAGTCGATTTCAGTTAAGGTAAGGGTTAGGATTAGGTTTAGGGGTTTGTTTTAGGGTTAGGGTTAGGGTACTGAGTGCTTGGGAATGCGCGGATTTGCCCTCCGCGATTATGTCATCGCGGTAGGGTCGCGTTTTTCCTTAGCGCTTCGAACGGCGCGAATTAGTCTTCGCGCTTATGTCTCCGCGGATAAGGGCTTCGCGGATTTGTGGTGGAACCGAAACGAGGAGAGACCGGGGAAAAATGAGGGAGATGAATGAATGTGGATTGAATTCACAGTGGCCAAGTTGGGGTGGTGAAACCACTGGCATGATTTTAGTTAGATTGGGAAAAGGAGCATCGGATTTCCAATCTTTCAACTGAAAGAAGAAGGAATGGGGGAGGAGGAGGAAGGAAGAAAAATCGGGGTTGATGGAGTTTGTCAGTTGGTTGAGAGGATAGAAGTCTAAAGCACAAAAATCAATGTATAAAGAACTGTACAAACATAGATCTAGTGGATTGGGAAAGAATTTAGAACACAAATTATAAACTAACACGGTCAGCAGCACTTAAAAGAAAATATATACAAAATGTTTTATCGGTGGCATTTTATCACCAACAAGATTGACTAAAATGTACCCAAACATGAAGCCCACCTGCTGGAAGTGTAAAAAAAAGTACAAGGGACTTATTATCACATATGGTGGACCTGCCCGGAAACACAAAAATATTGGACAAAAATTTGGAAATGGGTGCAAGAAATTACAGGAGAACAGATAAAATACAAACCCGAAATCTTTCTGCTGGGAATAATCAAAGGGAAATATACAAAGAAAATTAAGTACATATTAACACATCTGCTAACTACAGCTAGAATAGCATTTGCCCAATGCTGGAAACAAAATAATACCCCCCTCGGATGAATTAGTGATTAAAAAAAACTTTGGATTGTGCAGAGATGGACAAATTAACACTGGAAAGATAAAGAAGTGTCAGAATATTATGAAATTTTGAACAATTGGTACAAATGGCTGCAAAACAGGAATAAAATTAATTAAGCCAAATAGATAGATAGATAGATAGAGAGAGAGAGATCTGTGTATAAAGTATGTAAATATAGAAGCGAAATATTATATACATGTACAGGTATGATGACATAACAATGTTGATGTGATGACTGTAAGGTGTTGTAGAAGGGAAAAAATGATTTTAAAAATCTGCTAAAAAAACCTCTACAAGGGATGTCTGGAAAAAAGAGAGATATGGATACAGTGAATGGTGTTGGGTTAGTAATGCTAATTATATTTCCTTTTCTTGTTCTTATCTTGAGCCTTTAATTTTTTGAGGAGGGCTTGCATTTCTTGCTTCTCCCTGCACTCTCCCTCCTGTTGCTTGGCTGGATGGGTGCAAATTGAAAGTGTGGCTGGTGTGGGTGAAGAATTGAAAAACCCACAAGGTAGTCACGGCTGTTTAATCGAAGCTTTAGCCTTTGATCACAAGCATCATCCTGACTTTTTTGACTTCCTGTGAAGACATTGAGAGAAAAAGAGAGAGAGAGAGAGAGAGAGAGATTGGGGGGGGGGTTGCTTAAATCAACATTTTGGTTCATTTGACTCACACATGTATGTGTATCAGTGGTGGGTTTCAAAAACTTTTGGAACCTACTCTGTGGGTGTGGCCTCCTTTGTGGGAGTGGCTTGCTGGCCATATGACCTGGTGGGAGTGGCTTGCCGGCCATGTGTTCTCTCGCGCGCGCGTGCGCGCTCTCCTTCCTTTTGTCTCTCTGTCCCTTTTTTCTTTTTTTCTTTCATCTCTCTCTCACTCTTTTTCTTTTTTTTCGGTTTTATTTATTTCTTCCTTTCTTTCTCTTTCTTTCTCTCTCTGTGTCAGTCTCTCTCTCTCTCTCTCTCTCTCTCTCTCTCTCTCTCTCTCTCTCTCTAACTCTCTCTCTAACTCTCTCTCTCTCTGTGAGTGTGTGTGTGTGTGTGTGGCAGTGGTGGGTTTCAAAAAATGTTTGGAACCTCTTCTGTAGGTGTGGCCTGCTTTCTGGGTCCACTGGTGGAACCTTTTCTAACCGGTTCGGTAGATTTGACGAACCAGTTCTACCGAATAGGTGTGAACTGGTAGGAACCCACCACTGATGCATATGCATTGTATATAGGGTATGTATACGTATGTCAATTCTGAGTCTCGGACAAACTTTTTGTAATCAAACTTAACTCTCTGTAATTTTTCCAGAATTTCCATAAAATCATCATTTCATTGGTTAAAATAAAATGCTTTGTTCTTAAAGAGCTCAGAGTGATCCATTATTTGATCCTCTCAACAACTACGAGAAGTAAGACGGGGCTGCAAGAGAGGGAATTAAGCCAAGTCATCCAATGAGACTCGTGATGATGGGAGGACTTGAACCCGATTCCCCCAGTCCAACTCTTTAGCCGTCCCAGTAGCTCTTTGTGGCCTTTATCAATGCTGTCTCTTATAGTAGTAGGTGGCCATTCAATTAAAAGTTTGAAACAGCACCCTAGAAAAATCCAATGGCAAACCACTCCTATATTATTATCTAACAAAATGATTTTTAAATGCTACATTAATTTCAGACTTCTCATTCCATAACCGTGCCACCCAAATCTCAATTCATGATGTTCTAATTCCAATTGCCTTTTATTTTTTTTAAAGTAGCCCCCTTTTTCATCAAGGAAATATGGACAAAGTCACCCCAGGTGCAGAGAGGAGGAGGAGGAGGAGGAGGAGGAGGGGGAGGGGGAGGAGGGGGAGGAGGGGGAGGAGGAGGAGGAGGAGGAGGAAAATACTATAAAGAAGAGGGAAGAGAGACAAAGTGAGTTAAACCAGGGGTGAAATCTGTGGCACGACAAAACCGCGCTCCACTAAAGTGCGCCCAATTAAACCGTGTTGCTGACGTCATCAGCAGGGCGACAACAGCGACCGCGGGGAAAAAAGGGCGCTTTAAATAGCGCTTTGAAAGCAAGCCGATTCAAGTTAAGGTAAGGGTTAGGTTTAGAGTTAGCTTTAGGGTTAGGTTTAGAGTTAGGTTAAGGGTTAGGATTAGGTTTAGGGTTAGGTTTAGGGTTAGGATTAGGTTTAGCGTTAGGTTAAGGGTTAGGGTTAGGTTTAGGGTTAGGTTAAGGGTTAGGTTTAGAGTTAGCTTTAGGGTTAGGTTTAGAGTTAGGTTAAGGGTTAGGATTAGGTTAAGGGTTAGGCTAAGGGTTAGGTTTAGGGTTAGATTAAGGGTTAGGATTAGGTTTAGCGTTAGGTTAAGGGTTAGGGTTAGGGTTAGGTTAAGGGTTAGGTTTAGGGTTAGGTTTAGGATTAGGTTTAGGGGGGTTAGGTTTAGGTTTAGGGGTTAATTTTAGCTTTAGCGTTTACAGCGTGCTTTTTTCATCACGCTGTGATGACGTCAGCTACACGGTTTTGTCGAGCGCGCTTTAGTCGAACGCGGTTTTGTGGTGGAACCGTGAAATCCAGCAGGTTCTGACAGGTTCTGGAGAACCGGTAGTGGAAATTTTAAGTGGTTTGGAGAACCAGCAAATGCCACCTCTGGCTGGCCCCAGAGTGGGGTGGGAAT
Organism: Thamnophis sirtalis; assembly: GCF_051295495.1. NCBI lineage: Eukaryota > Metazoa > Chordata > Lepidosauria > Squamata > Natricidae > Thamnophis > Thamnophis sirtalis. The sequence goes on from NW_028261396.1 coordinate 2,359,164, forward strand.
GGAAATTTTGCAGTATCCCCCCCTCCTGCCACACCCACCAAGCCCCGCCCACAGAACTGGTAGTAAAATATTTTGAATTTCACCACTGGTGAAATTAAACTATCTTCTCACCAAGAAGTGCAAATCTGGGCAAGTACTTAGATGGTTGTTTTTACACTTCCTTTTCATATCTCCCTCTATTCCCAAACTGTCAAACACGTGCCTCTAAATTTGTTTGAATTAAAGAAAGAAATCTGCACCTCCCACGCCAACCAGGCTGATTCATCAGTGACTCCATTCATAGGCTTTCAGTGGAGTAAGACTCTTTTGTTGCCCAGACTGGGTGGCTGTAAGACATTTCACTAATGGGCCAAGCAGAAGTAAACGGCTTGTAACATTGTTGTATTTGCCCTGGAGTTGAGAAAAGTTGTCGAGAGCTCTGGTTTCCAATCTTTCTTTCCATTCCTATTGATCATTTTTCTGTGAAAGCATGTTAGGTCCCACAGTGAGGGAAACCAAAAGCCCTCCCTCCCCCAGGACATTTGTCTGGTATTATAATTATTTGTGGCTTAAAGATTTCATTGAATTCTACATGACTTCTTTAACAGATTAAGGGAGTTGGAAGGGACCTTGTACGTCATCTAGTCCAGTAGTCTCCAACCTTGGCAACTTTAAGACCTGGACTTTAACTTCCAGAGTTATTTGAATGCACCCATGATATGCTCTGAGAATTTCCAATGTGCTCAGAGATTATCTCCTTTTCTAAAACAAAAATTTCAGCCTGCAGTGCACATAAAACCTTTTTCATTCTGACCAGCTCTAGAAACACAGGCATAGTTACCATAATATTTTTCTTACAGCCAGCCTAGTTACCTTGTTTTTTTGTTACTGAAAATAAAATTGGCAGCAGAAGTGCGGCGTGCCCTCTATTATTTTTGTTAATGATTTAAGCCTGTCGGTTTGTTTGACTCATATTGTCCGTATTGCTATTAGAATATCTTCCATTCATCACTCATCATTTGATGCTCAAAGCAATCACGTTACTATTGGAAGTGGAATCCCCGAGGAATAAGTGTTTGAAAAATGTGTTGCTGTTGGATATTTTTAATCGGTGGCCTTAGTAATCTCCTTCTCTCCCTTTTAATGTGCCTTCGTTTTGCCATCAGAAATGGCAATCTAGTTTTCTGCTTATGGTAGAGGGTATTCTGCTAACTCTATTTAGAAGAATTTGGAAGAACTCCTGCTCTATATTCCTTCCTTGATGGTAACCTCAGCAGAGATAGACGCCAACAGTTGCTGATCAGTGGTGGGTTTCAAAAAAATTTCGAACCTACTCTGTGGGTGTGGCCTCCTTTGTGGGAGTGGCTTGACAGCCATGTGACCTGGTGGGAGTGGCTTGCTGGCCATATGCTCTCTCTCTCTCTCTCTCTCTCTCTCCTTCCTTTTCTCAATCTCCCTTTTTCCTTTTTTTCTTTCATATCTCTCTCACTTTTTCTTTCTTTTCTTTCTTTTTTTTCTTCCTTTCTTTCTTTCTCTTTCTCTCTCTGTGTGAGTCTGTGTGTATGTGTGTGTGTGTGTCTGTCTGTCAGTGATGGGTTTCAAAAAAATTTGGAACCTCTTCTGTAGGTGTGGCCTGCTTTCCGGGTCCACTGGTGGAACCTCTTCTAACCGGTTCGGTAGATTTGATGAACCGGTTCTACCGAACTGGTGCGAACTGGTAGGAACCCACCTCTGTTGCTGATTCTTCAGAGGAATCCATGTGACTGCAGCCGCACTGTTTCAAGTCATAATCACACAATTTTTAGTTCTGCATAATCAGTTCCCAAATGGAGCCAACCCAACAGATTCTCCACTTGATTACAGTTTGATTTCAAGCCAAAACAACATCCAGGTTCGTTCCTGTGTAATTTATGTGGGACTCGCTGTGAAATTCTCAGAGAAACTGCAATCTCAAATGTGCTTTTTAAATATAGCATTTTCCACCTGCTACATACCGTTACTACATGGTATTTTCTGCTGCACATTGTTCTCGCAACTTATTCACTGGGTAAAAGGAAAAGGTGGATTTAAAATTAAAATTGCTCGTTTGCAGCTGTTGTTATGGGGGTCTTCTTCCACCAGGTGAATTATACAGTGTATCTCTTTTTTTTTTTGGTTGAAAAGTTTTATTTCTTTTAAAACAAACATTTCATCATTCCTCAATCAGTAAGACATCGCAGTACAATTTTTTGTGTGTCAAAATAGTTCTAGTTTACCACCAAATTCTTGTCTAGCCTGATGTGTACCCCTCCCTCCCTCCCCCCTCCCCCCCAACCCCCCTCCTCCTCCCCCCCCCGACTTCCCAGAACCCGTACACAGTATGAATTTTTAACAAACACAGTCTAAAATCTATTGAGAAAAAAGAAATAAAGAAATTAATGACATCTCTACATTGACCTTAGCTTCTTCTTGCTGAGCTAACTTTAAACAATTTAAATCATTTCTGATCTTAAGCATAGGCTAACTGGAATTTCTTGGTCCCGTATTTATTTTATATATAGTTAATCCATTTTTTCCAGTCTCATTTATATCTCTCATTTGAGTGATCTTTAAGATATGCCGATATTTTAGCCATCTCGGCTAGGTTTGTAACTTTCAATGTCCATTCTTGAGTTGTAGGCAAGTCTTCCTTCTTCCAGTATTGCGCCACCAACAGTCTTGCTGCCGTTATTAGGTGCAGAATCAAGTTAGCAATAGCAATAGCAATAGCAGTAGACTTATATACCGCTTCATAGGGCTTTCAGCCCTCTCTAAGCGGTTTACAGAGAGTCAGCATATTGCCCCCAACAATCTGGGTCCTCATTTTACCCACCTCGGAAGGATGGAAGGCTGAGTCAACCCTGAGCCGGTGGGATTTGAACCGCTGAATTGCTGATCTAGCAGTAGCTTGCAGTGCTGCATTTAACCACTGCGCCACCTTGGCTCTATAAGTTAGTCTCTACCACTGTAAAGTCAGTACATATACCTAGTAAGAATAACTGAGGAATAAACTTTATCCTTCTTTTAAAGATATTTTGCATAATCCACCATATTTTTATCCAGAATGCCTTAACCTTTTGGCAGGCCCACCATATATGATAATATGTAGCATCGGTATCTTATTGATCTTTAGATCCTTTTGGGGACTCACAAAATGTAGACAGCCAAGTAACGGGGGCATATTTAATAAGGGTATCCATACTTCAAAAAGGTTTTGGAAGAAGATCTTCATATCTCACACTTTTTTCCAGGGTTTCTGCACCTAGATTGGTTTAATCAAAGGTAGAGACGCACTGGGCTTGTGCCTGGTCCAAAATAATGATTCCATATAATTTTCAAAGTGTGTATAGTTCTAACATTTAACACATTAACTCAAAGCTGCCCCATATATTACAAAGGAAATCAACATTAATGTTTTTATTGATAATCTATAATGTCTGGAGGATTTTCCTTTCTAGACGCAGGGGCACTGCATACTGTCCAGTGTCAAATATTGTAAGAAAAACATACATCAACCGACAGAGAAATGGATATTTAGTCTTTGCTTTAAAGTGTGAGAAATGAGAAGTATCTTAAAGTTAGCACTAGAATTTGCCAAAGTGTAAAATATTTGTTAGTAGTCTGTTCAACCATTCTTCAAACTTTATCAGAGCCCTTAGGATGGATGGATGATGGATATATTTATGTATTCTTCTATTTATACTTAGAGGAATTAAACACTGGTTTATTTTATTTTTTCATTATAAATGCGGACACACAATGAGATCAAACCACTAATGTCTCTTTCATAAGTTTACAGGATGTAACTGCAATTTTATGGTAAGCTGAGCCAAGAGTAAAGGTATCTAAATTCACTAAGGCTTTATTTATTCTTACTTCATAAATTCACCTTTCAGAACCCACAGAAGAACTTCAGCCACTTTTAACATTGAATGGTTTCAAAATTTGTGAAATGGTACTATTTACGTTAGAACCTGGGAAACACATCTCAAAGAAAAAAGGAATATCCAAGCTCTGCTTCCTTATGGGCTGGGCTCTTGGATTTCCCCTCTTCTCCCCCACCCCTTTTGTGACAAATACATCTTTTCCTCAGTGGTGGGTTTCAAAAAATTTTCCGAACCTACTCTGTGGGTGTGGCCTCCTTTGTGGGAGTGGCTTGCCAGCCATGTGACCTGGTGGGAGTGGCTTGCCGGCCAGGTGTTTTCTCTCTCTCTCTCCTTCCTTTTGTCTCTCTGTCCCCTTTTCCTTTTTTTCTTTCATCTCTCTCTCACTTTTTCTTTCTTTTTTTCTTTCTTTCTTCCTTTTCTCTTTCTCTTTCTCTCTCTGTGTGAGTCTGTGTGTGTGTGTATGTGTGTCAGTGGTGGGTTTCAAATTTTTTTCGAACCTACTCTGTGGGTGTGGCCTCCTTTGTGGGAGTGGCTTGCCAGCCATGTGACCTGGTGGGAGTGGCTTACTGGCCATGTGCTTTCTTTCTTTCTTTCTTCCTTCCTTCCTTCCTTCCTTTTCTTTCTTTCTCTCTCTCTCTCCTTCCTTTTGTCTCTCTGTCCCTTTTTCCTTTTTTTCTTTCATCTCTCTCTTTTTCTTTCTTTTTTCTTTCTTTCTTCCTTTTTTTCTCTTTCTCTCTTTGTGTGAGTCTGTGTGTGTGTGTGTGTGTGTGTGTGTCAGTGGTGGGTTTCAAAAATTTTTGGAACCTCTTCTGTAGGTGTGGCCTGCTTTCCGGGTCCACTGGTGGAACCTCTTCTAACCGGTTCGGTAGATTTGACGAACCGGTTCTACCGAATAGGTGCGAACTGGTAGGAACCCCCCTCTGCTTTTCCTCCTCTTGGGACAAATACAATTGGAAGCTTTTCTACTAGTTTATTCACTTGCTAGCACAAAGAGAGACTATTAGCCTACTGATTTGGGAGATAAAACCATCCTGCTTTGAAAAATGTCCTAAAGCTTTGCTGTCCTCCCACTTTACTCTATTTTAAGAATCTGAGGATGGATCTTGTTCATGGCCTCCCATACTGCACCACTTTACAAAAGTATGAAAGAGCTGCCTACATCCACAGGGTGAGAATTATCTGAACCTCGTTTTGCTTCTGAATGCTTGGATGTCATCTGCTAGCTTTAGGAACTGTTGTCAAGCTTAAGCTAGATCAGACCGGGTGATGGTAATCTAAGCCTAACAATATAATCCTATGTATATCTAATCCAGGGGTGGGTTTCTTGCCCCATTCCAACTGGTTCGGTTGGAACGGGGCCGGCGCGTCCTCGTGCATGCGTGCAGCGCACGCATGCGTACTAGCATCTGCGCGACGCTCCAGCTGCTCCTGGATGATTGCACAGGCGCTGTATGCGTCCTGCGCATGCGTGGAAGCGCAGAACTCGTCAAAACTGGGTAAGGAGCGCGGGCGGGCGGGTGGGCCAGTCGCCGTTCCCAGAAGTTACTTACTTCCGGGCTCGCCGACCAACCGGTTCGCAGGGACCGCCACGAGCCGGTTGAAACCCACCCCTGATCTAATCAGAAGTAACTTCTATTTTGTTTCCTGGCTTATTTCTAAATAAGCATAGGACTTCAACCTCACTTAGACATCATCGGACTGTTGCGACACTCAGAGCTGGGTTGCTACCAGTACGCACCGGTTTGGGTGAACCAGTAGTGGAAAGTGCGACTGGGTCACTGAAGTGGTAAGGACGGCAGACTTTCCATTCCCCCGAACCGGTTCCCCGGTCGCCGCGGCATGGTTTTTTTTTTTTTTTTACATTTTTAATGTTCTGCACATGCACAAATCTATTTACAGACAACTGCGCCCGCACATGGAGCAAATCGTGTGCGCAACGAACAGGCAGTAACACCGACAGATACCCACCTCTGGCAACATCCTCTTCATAGGACTGTCATTCAGAGATTTCAGCTGCAGAAATTGTAGCCAGCAAGAATATGGCAGCAAAAAAATCAGAACTGTAGATCTGTACCTGTAATCTGTATTACAATGAATTTCTCCCAATGTACTTTAGCTATAAGTGCAATTTGTAGTATTTATTACTGCAGTTAATTCAGATCTAGGATAGCTAACAGGTTATCTGAGCCGTGGTGGCCCAATGATTAGAATGCAGTATTGCAGGCTAATGGACTGCTCACTGCCAGGAGTTCGATCCTGACTGGTTCAAGGTTGACTCAGCCTTCCATCCTTCCGAGGTTCGTAAAATGAGGACCCAGATTGTTGGGGGCAATAGGCTGATTTTTTAAAACTGCTTTGAGAGTGCTGTAAAGCACTGTGAAGCAGCGTATAAGTCTAAATGCTTTTGCTACTGGGTCCTATTATTCCTTTAAATCTATGTTTTTCCTTGTAAATGTGTTTTTATTTTCCATTTTCATTTTCGTACAGTCACATATATACTGTGCACAACCGGGGCCATATAACATTAAACAATAAACACAGCCATTCCTCTTGTCAACAATACCCCCCAAAATAGAAACCCAATGTACCTCTTCGACCCTCCATACACCCTTTCTTTCGCCCCCCTCCAACTTTCCATCTTCCCTCCAACATTCCCCTCTACCCTACTTCCCCTCCCCCTCTACCACTCCTCTCTCCCAGTACACTCTCTCCCTTCCTTCTCACCCTCCCTCCAATCCTCTCTCCCACCCTCTCTACCCCTCTTTCTAAATCTATGTTTTTCAAAGTCGGCAACTTGAAGACATTCTGGGAGTTGAAGTTGGCACTTCAAGTTGCCGACTTTGAAAAACACTGCATTAAATTCAGTACGGGAAATTATTTTATACATTCTGCTGATTATCACCACGTAGTGGTTTGTTGCCCAAATCTGGACAAATTATTCTCTCCAGATGCACCTGATTACAGAATGGAATTTGCTTCCTGGGAAACTCAACACAGACACACCCGGCTCCTGTTGAAGATGCAGTTGTTCTAGCAGGCATTTTCCTTGATGAGCTGAATAGTTTCAATATGCAAATGTCGTTTCTTAAAACCTGAGTTTCCTTTTCCAGGATGATACATAGCATTATTTGTCTGTTGTGATAGTTTATTAATTTGGCATGTGTGCACGTTTTTAAACTGTTCAAAGCCACCTGGACTTTTTTCTGACAGGAAGATTGATTTTTTGGTTCCACCAGAAATCCGCGAAGCCCTTATCCGCGGAGACATAAGCGCGAAGACTAATTCGTGCCGTTCAAAGCGCTAAGGAAAAACGCGACCCTACCGCGATGACATAATCGCGGAGGGCAAATCCGCGCATTCCCAAGCACTCAGTACCCTAAACCTAACCCTAAACCTAACCCTAAACCTAACCCTAAAACAAACCCCTAAACCTAATCCTAACCCTTACCTTAATGGAAATCGGCTTTCTGCCGCGGCGCCGTTTTAAAGCGCCCTTCTGTTGCCGTGCTGTTGTCGCGGCGGTGATGACGCGCGATGATGACATCGCAGCTTTAGCGACACGCTTATGTCTCCGCGGATAAGGGCTTCGCGGTTTTGTCGTGCCACGGATTTTTTTTATACAATAAAGAGTTTATTTGAGCCTAATTAGCAAAGGATGCTAAAGTCCTGCTTATGGTATTAGTGTTCTGTATCTGAAGCAAGGAGGACTGCGATTAAATCAAAAGTAGAACTGGAGACACACAGTTAAAAAAAAATTACCATCCATCATCATTAATGATTTAAATTAATTATAGCTGCCCGTACCCATAGACTGTGGGTAGCTTACAAATACAAGACAATAAAAACAGTTAAAAGCATACAATCCTACAGACAGCCCAGGCTAAAGAAATCGAACAATAACAAATCAAACCGTGACCCGTCAAAACTGCGCTCGACTAAACCGCGCCCGATTAAACCGCGTCACTGACGTCATCAACAGGGTGACAACAGCCAGCGCGGAGAAAGAAGGGCGCTTTAAATAGCGCTTTGAAAGCAAGCCGATTCAACTTAAGGTAAGGGTTAGGTTTAGGGTTAGGTTAAGGGTTAGAGTTAGGTTAAGGGTTAGGGTTAGGGTTAGGGTTAGGTTAAGGGTTAGGTTTAGGATTAGGTTTAGGGGGGTTAGGTTTAGGTTTAGGGGTTAATTTTAGGTTTAGGGTTTACAGCGTGCTTCTGTCTCCGCGCTGTTGTCGCCCTGTTGATGACGTCAGCTACGCGGTTTAGTCGGACGCGGTTTAGTCGAGCGCGGTTTTGTGGTGGAACCAATCAAACTAAACCAGCCCCCCCCCCTCAAATCCTCACAAAGTCCAAGCCTGGGACCAAGGCCAGATTTTAAGAGCTTTCCAGAAATCTAGGAGAGAGGAGGTGTCTGAATCTTGGGGGTGGGTGGGTGGGTGGGAAATGATGTTCCAGAGAGCACAGATGGTGACAGACAAGGTCACACTTCCTTGGTACCACAAGATAACTGCACTTAATAGGAAGGCCCTGCGCATACTCCCTCTGCCAGAACGTACTGGGCAGGCAGAAACAATTGGAGATCAGTGGCCCCTCAGGTATCCAGGATTCAGAATGCAGTCCAGGTAGTCCTCGACATAGCAATAGCAATAGCAGTTAGACTTATATACCGCTTCATAGGGCTTTCAGCCCTCTCTAAGCGGTTTACAGAGTCAGCACATTGCCCCCAACAACAACAATCCGGGTCCTCATTTTACCCACCTCGGAACGATGGAAGGCTGAGTCAACCCTGAGCCGGTGAGATTTGAACAGCCGAACTGCTGAACTGCAGTAAGCTGAAGTAGCCTGCAGTGCTGCGTTTAACCACTGCGCCACCTCGGCTCTACTTAGTGAACTGTTGTATGTCCAAATCCTCCTCTTTCTCTACTGTCCTGTAACAATTTTAATTTAATTCGTGGGGTTTTTTCCCCTGACAAAATAAAATGTGCAAATAATTTGTTTAATTTCCCTAATTGCTAATTGGTACCACTTGAAATAAAAATAATTTTTTGGGTAGTATTCATTTTAACGATGGCAATTCTTCCCATTAATGATTATTTGTAGTTTCCTCCAATTTTCCAGATCTTTCTTAATTTCCTGAATCATTTTAACATAATTATCTTCCTTAATTGTTGAGCATTTCCCTGTCAGCCAAATTCCTAAATATTTTACGTTTTTTACTATTTGCATTTCCATGTTTTCCTCTAATCCTTGCTCTTGTTTTTTGGTAAAATTCTTCGTGCTGATCTTTGCTTGGTTCTTATTAATTTTAAGTCCTGCTATCTTACCAAATTCCTCTATTTTTTGAATTAATTTAATTCCTGATTTTAATGGATCCTCTAATATGAGTACCATATCGTCTGCAAATGCCTGTTTTTTATGTTCCTCTTTTTAAATTTTTAATCCCTTTATTTCTTGATTGTTTCTAATTTCTGTTAATAGAACTTCCAGTGTTAGTATAAATAATAATGGTGATAATGCACAACCCTGCCTCACTCCTTTCCATATTTTAAATTCTTCTGTAGTGTCATTATTATAGCAATAGCAATAGCAGTTAGACTTATATACCACTTCATAGGGCTTTCAGCCCTCTCTAAGCGGTTTACAGAGTCAGCATATTGCCCCCAACAGTCTGGGTGCTCATTTTACCCACCTCGGAAGGATGGAAGGCTGAGTCAACCTTGAGCCTGGTGAGATTTGAACCACCGAACTGCAGATAACAGTCAGCTGAAGTAGCCTGCAGTACTGCACTCTACCCACTGCGCCACCTTTTATTATTTTTGCTGTATGAGCCGAATAAATTGATTCTATCGTTTTTATAAATTTTTCTCCAAATCTCATCATTTTTAACTGTGTGATAATGAAATTCCAATTAAAGTTATCAAATGCTTTTTGGGTGTCTAAAAAGACCAGTGCAACTTGTTTTCCTGGATTCTCTTCATAATATTCTAGTGTGTTTATAATTATCCTCATATTATTTTTTAATTGGCATTTTGGTAAGAAGCTTTTTTGATCTGTGTGAATGATTTCATTTAATATTTTTTTTAAATTCACTCTGCCATTATTGATGTAAAGATTTTATAATCTGCGTTTAGTAAAGAGATTGGTCTGTAGTTTTCTATTTGTTGATGGCCCGAATCCTTTTTGGGTATCAATGTTATATATGCTTCCCTCCATGATTTTGGTAGCTTTGCTACTTTAAGTGCTTCATTAAATAAATCTAAAATCACTGTTTCTGTCTGCCCTTGCGTGACTTTATAAAATTCTACAGGTATACCATCTGGGCCCAGCGTTTTATTATTATTTTGTCTCTTCAATGCTTCCTTTAATTCTATCACTGTGATTTTTTTTTATTTAGCATTTCTCTTTTCTCTTCCTCAATTTCATGTAGATTCGTTTTACTGTATATACTCAAGTATAAGCCTAGTTTTTCAGCCCACTTTTTGAGCTGAAAAAAGCCGCCTCGGCTTATACTCGAGTCAGTGAAAAATTTGCCCGAAATGGAGGAGAAAAAGGGGCGGGGCCATGCCGCTGGGTGACGCTCGTTAATGGCCCAGTGCCCCTGTGAGTTTCCCCTCCCTCTGTGTCAGTTTGCTGCGCAGCGTGCACCGCACCATCCCCCCTCCTCACGTTCTAATGTAATGCAAGGCTATCTTACGATTCCCCTTCCTCCCCCTCCTGCCGCTCTGCAACGATGTCCCACCTCCTCCTTGTTATGGCAAGCAGCCACATAGCGATGTCCCACCTCCTCTGGTACAGTGATCCAATGATAGGAATCACTGTGCCGTGTGTCATAGGAGGCGGGACATCATCATCACAGCGGGACATCAGCATCATGAGGTGAGTGAAGTATTTCATTGAATACACCGGTATTGTGTGATAATAATTTGTTATGCAGAGCAAATTTTTACAATGGCTACTGTATATTTAATGGGCACAGGCAGGCTGTATATGTTATTCAATGGGCAATGGCATTATTGGTATCTATTTTTATTTTTGAAATTTATCGGTAGCTGCTGCATTTCCCACCCTAGGCTTATACTCGAGTCAATAACTTTTCCAGTTTTTGTGGTAAAATTAGGTGCTTCGGCTTATATTCGGGTCGGCCTATACTCGAGTATATACGGTATTTAAGTATTGTTCAATATTGTCTTGTAATATATTTTCTTTGCTGTATAATTTCTCAAAAACACTCTGTACTATATATTTTTTTTCCTCTTTCCAATATTGAATGTTTCCCCTTTCACCTTGTAGTTGATGTATTATTCTTTTTTCAATTTGTGTGCTAACCATCTTCCCGGTTTATTCGCATTTTCAAAATAGTTTTGTTTCGCAAATTTGATTTTTTGGGGCCGTCTCTTCTTGTGTCATCAAATTTAATTTGTGTTTTATTAGTTCTTTTTTCTCCTTTATTTTTGCTTCTTGTGGATTTTTTTGCAGGTCCATTTCCAATTTTTTTAGTTCTTTCTCTAATGTTTCTTGTTTTTGTCTCTTTTCCTTGTTTTTCCTTGCCAAAAATTCTATTGTCAACCCTCTTGTAAAAGCTTTTGTAGTGTCCAATAGGTTTTGTAACGATGTTTCTTCATTTACTTTATAGAAAAGTTTCAATTCCATTTCTATCATTTTTATATATTCTTTATCTTTCAATATTCTTTCATTCATTGTCCCTCTCTTTTGCTATTTTGGTCCTTTCCATGTCATTTTTATTGGATTGTGATCTGCCCAAGTGTTTATCATTATTTCAATCTCTTCTGTATCTCTTCTCAATTCTTGGGTTGACCAAATCATATCTATCCTTGACCATGATTTGTGGGGATTTGAATAATATGTAAATTGTTGGTTTCCTATGTTCTCTTCTCTCCATACATCTTTCAGGTTCAGTTCCTGCACCATTTCAAAACAGGTAAATGCTAGCATTCTTTCTTATTTCTTTTGTTACTCTTGTAGTCATCGTTGATATCTGTTATAGCATTGAAGTCGCCAATTAGAAATATATCCTCATACTCTATTTCTGTTATTTTTTGGTGTATCTTCTTGTAAAATTCTTTTTGATTTTTATTTGGGGCGTATATTGCTGCGAGGAGAATTTTCCTTTGTTCTGTTTCTATTTCTATCATTAAAATCCTCCCCTCTTCATATATATTTTTTGTGTTTATCCATTATTTAATGCATATTGCAATTCCTCTTTTTGTGTGTGCTAGTTTTCCTAACTTTGGATATTCTAGTAGCTTGTTATATTGGCTTTTGATATGTACCTCTTGAAGGCATACTATGTCGATATTCATTTTTTGTAATCTGGTCAAAGTTTGCCTTCTTTTTTCCGGTGAGTTTAATCCATTTATATTTAGTGAGAGTAACTTAATTTCTTGTTCCATTGTGTTGTGTGCCACCCTTAGTTTCCTTGCGTTTCTTGTCTCTATTCCTATTCTACTACCTTCTTGTTCTGTTTCTTCTCCTTCCTGTCTTCTTCTTTCTTCTCTTTCTCCCTATTTTCAACTGGCTGTTCTTCTTGGCTTCTACTCTCTGGTTCCTCTCTACTCTCTTGTTCTTCCTCAACGGTGAAGTGATGTTCAAAGAACTCATGCGCTTTCTCGACTGTGTCTATTTTATATCTTTTATCTTGCCAGGTAATCATCACTCCCTCTGGTTTTAGCCATCTGAACATTACAATGTACCTTATTAATTGTTGTGTAAGGAACTGATATTATTAATTGTTGTGTAAGGAACTGATATTAGTCAGGCACATTTTGATAATGTTGCATGGTGATCCATTCTGTTGAAAGATGTACAGGCAGTCTGTTTCCTTTTTCCGGTGTTCTAGGTTAATGCAGTGTATTTGTACTCATCTGAATAATGTTCTTATACAGCTTCTCTTGTGAGGCATTGGTTGTTACCTTGGCAATAGAGCATTTGGTGAGTATGGCTTGTTTTTTAATTGGCTTGTTTTACTAGTTTGCTGTCATTACTTCTGCTGGTCAGGATATGTAGGGAGGGTAGTAGTGAATTGTTGCTTTTATTCATTTCAAAATGCTGTTGATTGCTTTTATTATTTATTTATTATTATTTATAAAATTTATATGCCGCCCAATCCCGAAGGACTCCGGGCGGCTTACAAAAAAAGAGAGAAAAAAAACGGTTTAAAATCGCAACACTACATACATTCATTCTAATCGGGGCTGGACCTCAACAGTGAGGTTACCATGTTTACTTTGTGATCCATGGCTAAGCCAAACCCAATTTTTGTGGTGCATTTTGACACCTAGAATTCTTGGCTTATCCACGAGTAAGTAGATTATATTAGGCAAATCTACATGCTAGGTGTATTTATCTGATGTGCATGTTTTTTGAGCGCAACTGAACTGTTGGGGATCCTGCTATATATTGCTTTGATTTCATGACAAAAATAATATGCTGTCTCACTTAAAATTTCATAATAAATATTAAAGGGGATTTACAGAATATAAAGCATTGTTTCTTATTATTTGTAGCAAAGAAGATTTGCGTTAATGTCCTAACTTTGTTCTATCCATATGGCTAAGGTGCAAAGCTGACATCACTAGAAATTTGTATTTATTTATTTATTTATTAGACACATTTATATGCCGCCCAATTCCGAAGGAGTCCGGGCGGCTTATAAAAATAAAGAGAAAAAACACATAACGAAACACATAACGAAAGAAACAGTTTAAAAACAGCAACACTTCATACATTCATTCTAATTGGGGCTGGACCTCAACAGTGAGGTCAACAGCCCCAGGCCTGCCAGAACAGCCAGGTTTTTACCGCTTTCCTGAAGGCCGTGAGAGTGGGTAAGGTCCGGATCTCTGGGGGTAGACGATTCCAAAGAGTCGGAGCAGCCACAGAGAAGGCTCTCCTCCGGGGGGCCCGCCAGCCGACACTGTCTGGCTGACGGCATCTGAAGGAGGCCCAATCTGTGGGATCTTACTGGCCGCTGGGAGGTATGTGGCAGGAGGCGGTCTCGAAGGTACTCTGGCCCTAAGCCGTGTAGGGCTTTAAAGCTAATAACCAATACCTTGAATTGCATCCGGAGACCAATTGGTAGCCAGTGCAGCTCGCGGAGGACAGGTGTAATGTGGGTGTACCTCGGTGCACCCAATATCGCTCGCGCGGCAGCATTCTGGACTAACTGCAGTCTCCGAACGCTTTTCAAGGGTAGCCCCATGTAGAGCGCGTTGCAATAATCCAGCCTTGAGGTGACTAGGCCATGAGTAACCGTTTGAAGTGCCTCCCGATCCAAATAGGGCCGCAATTGGTGCACCAGATGAACCTGGGCATAGGCCCCCCTGGGCCTTTCTGTATCTTTTCCAGTTGTTTTTTTTTTATTATGAGGGAGAGGTCATCTACATACTGGATGTATCATCTACATACTGGATCCATATTTTTAGTTGCACGTGTTGGAGTGCTAGTTTCTTGATGTTGGATTCTGGCCTCTGCTGAGCCTTAAATGTGAAGATCCCATGGGCGTTGCTCTGATCTGTTGGTCTATTTGTCCGTCAAACTGAAAGTTGGTAGAGCGTCAGAGATCGATGAGACGTATGATTCTGGTTATTTCAGTCTTAGCGTATTGGACTAGGTTGGTTCCCAGACCAATGGGAATAAAGAAGGCTGTGACATCAAATGAAACCATACTTTCATTTTCTCTTTTTACATCTTTGATTTTTCTGGAGCCACTATAGTGGGGGAGTCGATGGAATATTTGTTCCCCTCTATGAGATGTCCAAGCTTTGGACATGTCCAAACTGCTGATTCTACATTTGGGAAGAGAACAAAGAATGCTAATCTGAATACAAACAGAAAAGTAGTTAAGTTTTTTTTCAGAGTTATTATTTAGAGCCTCACACCTTACCCCCAGGTGATTCCACTTTTAGTTGCTTGAGAAATACAGCTCCACCTCAGCGTGATGTGAAGTGGACTTAATGCATTTGGTATTCTAGGCTCGTATACATAAAATCGGTCTTCTTAACTTCTGGGCCTTTCACGGCTACATGGAATGTATGAAGTTTTCTTGGCCTCATATAGAAGTGATCTGGATATTTTTTCCACTTTGTTTTCCCTTAAAACCCCAGAAAGGTTATGCATTACTAGGCACTATTACTTTGCCTTTTATTTGTGATTTAATTCATAAAATGCTGAATGCTTGAACAGAGATCAATTGCTTAAGAATTGTGGCACCTTTTATTTGTAAATCCTGGATCCAAAATGCAAGGTGTAAACTAAAAAAAAAAGTTTTAGTTTTGTATACCGAATATTAAACTGCTCCAGCATCCCAAAAAGAATACAACAAATTGCTTGGGCCACGACTGGTTCAAGATAAACAGTAGGACAAATAGAATTGACTCCCTGTAGTTCCAAAATGAAGTTGCATCTGTCATTAAATACACCCCATTTTTCAAAAGGAGGCAAGCAATTAAAACACATCTATACAATTAGCTAAAAGTTAATATTGTATCTCAGACGCAGGGTGGAGTTTAACTTGAAATGGTAAGGTCCAGGGAAACCAATTTTGAACCTGTAGTAGTCCAGTATTACAAGTTTAACTTGAATAGCGTAAAATAAAAAATCTGACTAAGCATGACCGCTGTTCTACACTTATTTTATAAACTTAAAATACTACAGCAAGAAGAAGCCACTTAGGGCATGGAGCCCAGCCCTTCTTCAATTTAGGAGAGAACAAAAAGAACAAAATTCTAACAGAAACTAATAAAAGAGAACAAAGGGGGGGGGGGGGAAACCCAATATATAAAAAGAAAGAAGCTTCCAATTTCCTTTTTAGCAAATGAGTACAAAGCTCTCTCTTACCTGATGATTACAAAAAAGAACCCCACCTTTTTCTATCATCCACTTTTTTCTTTTTCTTAAGTTTTTATTTTACACACATAAACACATCAACAAGAACAAACACATGACTTAAGACAACATAGGAACAAGAAGTTCCATCATATATCATACAGCAGTTCCGTATCTGTTTCTTTACAGTTAAGTGTTTTCCCTTTCTATAATTAGCTATTTATAACCAAATATTATTTATCTCTAATGTGCTATATATACATACAATTCCAGGTAAACATTCACACGGTTCTTCTTTTTCTTTGCCAATGTTATACTATTGTTATTCCATTTAAGAGATTATAGAGTACAGTTTGGGTTGTATTGTTTACCATCCCAAGCATCTATTGTGACATCACCTTATTTTCTCTTTCTTTTTTCTCTCCCTTCCTTCTCTACTTCCTTCCTACCTCCTTTCCCCTTCTTTCTTCCCTTACCTCTCTCCTACTCTTACCCTCTCTTCCCCCTCCTACTCTCTCCTTTTTTCTCCCTTCCTCCCTCCTCTCCTTCTCTTACTGTCCCTTCTACCCCTTTCCTTATCTCTTTCTTCTTCCCTTACCTCTCCTCCACTCTTCCTCTTCCTTCCCTACTATCTCTCCTTCTTTCTCTCCCTTCCATCCTCCTCTCCTTTCCCTCCTTTCTTCCCTCTTTTCACTACTTCCTTCCTCCTCTCCTTCCTTCCTTCTTCCCTTTCTTTTTCTATTGTTATAGGTGTCTCTTTCAAATCTCAATTTATGTTTTCTTGGGGATGGTATTTCCACAATCCCATATAATTTCATATCATTTCTTTTTTCTCTCTCTTTCATTCTATAGTCTATATGCCAGCATTCAGTCCATTCAAATTGATTGAGATAATTGTTGTTTCTTGATCATCTTTAACTAGGGTTAAAGGCTTTAACTAAGTGCATCCACTTTTTTCTAATCATCAAAACTGAAAATCAAAAGTACATTTTTTGTTTTATGCAAAAAAATTATGAGATTTTTAATCAGCCATAAATGTAGATAAATGTATTTTCTCTAATCAAAAAAAATATATAGTTAATTTAGCTGTCTCTGCAAGTTCCACCAGCATGTGATAATCTTGTTGCAAGTGTCATATATAAGAACGAAGATTCATGCCTTTTTTCTAATTGCCTATTAGTTCCGAAAGAAAGCCTCTGGTCTCAATCGTATTTTAATCTTTAAAACATTCTTAATTAATGTACTGTATGAATTTTGTATCCAATTTTTTAAAGCTTTTTTTACATGATAAAATGTCCTTCTTTCTGCTAGCTCTTTGTATATTCAGTTCTACTCTCATTGATTTATTAGGATATTTTTCCTTCTAGAATTTAATGGTTATCTACCTTTCTATTGTTTAAATTGTTATTCCAAGTCTTACATGATGGAATAATCTGTGCGGCATTCTTTCAGTGTTTGAAGAATCCCTTCAGCCTTTTTTTAACCCTATGGTCCTAAGTTTATTTCATCTTTTGACAGGATTCTGTTCTTAGTCCTCATTGCCCTTCTCTGTACCGATCCAATTCATCTAACACCTTATTCGAAACAAGGCATCCAGACTACAGGGGCTGAGGCTGGGGATCTGACCAAATACAGAATAAGTGGATGGTTTATTATGCCTAAGAAACAGCTGTTGATGCAGCCTAAAATTGCATTTTCTGCTTTGGCAACCTATGTTCACTCACATTCAGTTTGTAATCAACTAGTATTCCAAGTTCTTCAAAAGTATTGTTAGGGAGTGAAATATTCCTGATCCTCTCTCAAGTATATTTGATTTGATTCTCCTCCCCCAAGACAAACAAACAAACAAAAATCCTTTACCTGTCATTGTTATGGCCATCTTTAGCTGCTCTTATGAGTAACCTCATAAAGAGAGAATTAGGAAGGGAATGAGTCTGAAATTGTTCGGAGAATCAGATTGAAAAGTCGAAAGCTGCCTCTGCATTTTGAGAGAAAGCATTGTAACAAACGGCCTTCTGTTTCATTAGATTCAGATTTATTCTTAATTTCCAAAAAGGTAACATTTCAATATATCAAGTTTTATTGTGTTCAGTAATAAATACACTTCAATGAAAAAAATATTACAGAGGTATATAAAGAAAATATTATCTATAATGTTTATATTATACAATATAAATAAATGTATGAACATTTTACAACATCCTTGGTATTGCATAGAAAAAAACAAACTTTGGTGGTCAGATCTCATCTTTTCTACAATTTAACTGATGAATGGATGTGCAAGATTCAGTTCAAACGTATTACTCATCCAACAAATTCAGCTTGTAAACTCAGTTTGTATGAATCACAAACTCAAAAGTTTCCCAAACTGGATGTTTAGGAAATGGGGGTCTTCCCAGTATTATATGCATTTTGTGGAAAACTGTTATTTAACAAACTGGTTCATCTTTTACAAAATAAAGACTGCTAAGCAGGAAGAGACCTGAGAAAACAGAGGTAGCGTTCAAACTCATCACTGATATTTTTTTTCTCTTCACAAAGCTTGGTTATTAGCAATAACAGTAGACTTAGCAGTAGACTTATATACCGCTTCATAGGGCTTTCAGCCCTCTCTAAGCGGTTTACAGAGAGTCAGCATATTGCCCCCAACAATCTGGGTCCTCATTTTACCCACCTCGGAAGGATGGAAGGCTGAGTCAACCCTGAGCCGGTGAGATTTGAACCGCTGAACTGCTGATCTAGCAGTAGCCTGCAGTGCTACATTTAACCACTGCGCCACCTTGGCTCTTATTAGATTGGGCATTTGATTTCTGAAGCTGACCTAAATGTAAACTTAATTGCAGACAGGATGCCTTTATCTTAACCCGATGATTTCCATGGAATTAATGAGACGGAGCATGAAACTTACACGGATTATTTTTGGTTACTATAGGTCTTCATTACAATGGATATTGGCCTTATGACTTTTTTTGAATTTTGAATATTCTGGACTTCATATGCAATTTGGAATGAAACAGTTTATGTTCTATTGTAGATACTTCTTCATGGATGAGATAGGGCGGGACTCTCAGGAGGAAGGAAAACAGATCTAACACAAAGCGATAGGTATGGGGGAAATCCGATTCATTGTACCGTCCGTGAGGACTGCGCGTCCTAACAAAGAAAGAAATAATGTGATAAGAAAAGTAGCACAAATGTATTCTAAAATTAAAAAGACCAAATCACAAATACTAATCACCTTAAGGGCTTAAAATAAAGAAAGATTCCCAAGTCAATTTCCTTGGAGGAAAAGCAAAATATAAATACAAATAAATAACAGACAAGATAAGTTAATTAAGACTGAGCTATCTATTTGGGTCTTGGTTTTAATGTCTATGTAGTACTTCTGAAATCATAGGAATTATGTCCAAAATACCTGCCGATAAAAGACAATGGGGAAGATGGCTACTGTTCCCCTGTCCATGTTTATTAGCTTTTTGAATGCATCTGCTTAGTCATAATGCTAGACCAGAGGGCCCTCAATGAAACCATTACAGATCATCTGATGTTCTTTACTGCAAAACACAGTAATACAACGAAGAGTAGAGTGGCACGACAAAACTACGGTCCACTAAAGCGCGCCCAATTAAAGCACGTACCTGAAGTCATCAGCAGCGCGACAAATACGACCGCGGAGAAAAAAGGGCGCTTTTAAAGCAAGCCGATTTACGTTAAGGTAAGGGTTAGGTTTAGGTTTAGGTTTAGGTTTAGGGTTAGGTTTAGGGTTAGGTTAAGCGTTAGGTTTAGGGTTAGGTTAAGGGTTAGCGTTAGGTTTAGGGTTAGGTTAAGGGTTAGGTTTAGAGTTAGGTTTAGGGTTAGGTTTCGGGTTTACGCGTTAATTTTAGCTTTACCGCTCACAGCGTGCTTTTTTCGTCGCGCTGTGATGACGTCAGGTACGCGGTTTCGTCGAGCACGCTTTAGTCGACCGCGGTTTTGTGGTGGAACCGAAGAGTAGTGGTGTCGGATAGAGGTCATTCCATCAGTAGAACAAATCATAATTTCAGATTCATGTTTCTTCCCCTAAAATATACATTTTCCAAAGCAGAACTGGGATACATTTAGGAAATGAGTGAAGGTAAAGTGAGTAATCCATAATACTGGATGTAGTCTATAATCTTTTGCATTGTTTGCCTTCAAAATAAATCTGTAAAGTCATACAGTCCCTATCTACACATAGATTGTTGACACTCTGAGGAAGAAACTTAGATAAGGATCCAGAAACATAAATATTGAAGACTGTAACTTCAAGTCAGTCATAGTCATATAAACTGGGGAAAAGACGGAGTGGTTGAGGAGTTGTTTGAAATTCAAACCACAAGGTAAATACTACATATAATTAGCAATATTTAGCTGCTTTTGTGTAGAGGTTTTCATTCTCATTTTGGTACTGGAAAGTATAAGCTGTCATTGTCTCTAATGGCAAAAATAAAGGAAACGAAACTACACGATTCTCCTTAAAAACTGAATCTAATGACTAATTGGATTGACAGAGTTGTGTGAGTCTGATTGATTTCCAACAGTCACCATACTATATTCACGTAGACGTATCACAGGGATGGCATTTTTGTAGGACTGTTTACAGGGTTGCCTACCAGGCAACCCTGTAAATTTCTCAAATTCAAGAGCTGGTACACGAGCTGTTTTTCCAATATTTTGAGGCAGCCAAAAGTCATAAACCTTTGTTAAACCTTCCTCTGAAAAACTGTTTGTTAAGCCTTGCAGACTGTGAATGAAAGGAATTCAGAGTCATGTAAACAAAAGGGGTTTTCCTGGGACTAAGAATCTGCTTCTTGCTTTTTAAGGAAGCCTCGGTCAGGACAAGAACATACATTTTCAACAAAAGCATTAAATATTTACCTCTTGCACTTTTTAACTGAACACAACCAATAGTCTCTGTTCAGAGGGGTGAAGATGTCCCCTTTTTGTTGCAAAAATGCTCCGAGACTGTGACCATGAAAACAGTCCTTTTTTGTGCTTTCTTCAGTCCAGTTGAACTGGAAAAGGGAAGTTTTTCGCTTCTCAGTTAGTTCCAAGCAACCTGTCAGGGTACGAAACTGCCTCTGAAGATCCATTACCATCTCTGCACAAAACAAAATACTACAATAATAAAGTACAACCAGTCAAGATTTGTTTTAGGTGCACCCAAACATTTCAGATTGTATGAAGGAACACCCTTCACATAACACATTCAAATCCTTTGTAAAAGTTGCCTCGAGATTCAATAGCAATAGCAATAGCAGTTTGACTTATATGCCGCTTCATAGGGCTTTCAGACCTCTCTAAGCGGTTTACAGAGTCAGCGTATCGCCCCCCACAGTCTGGGTCCTCATTTCACCCACCTCGGAAGGATGGAAGGCTGAGTCAACCTTGAGCCTGGTGAGATTAGAACCGCCGAACTGCAGATAACAGTCAGCTGAAGTGGCCTGCAGTACTGCACCCTAACCACTGCGCCACCTCGGCTCTTGGGGGGAATAAAAGGAAAAACCTACTTGGTAGAAGCTATTCAATGCTAGTTCTTATATGTTAAGGAAGTAAGGAGATACTCTTCGAAAGTGTTCTTACTAGGGCGCAGAATGGGAAAGAGAGCCTAGAAATGGATTCGCTGGAAGGAATGGTTCTAGGAAATGCTTAATGTTATCTACTCGGAAAGATTAGGGTGAGTGATCTAGCTAGAGAGGATCTGCTCCTGTAATCCTGATATGTCGCACATACTCTGGTAAATCACCTCGCAAGTCCCCTGTGTAAGAGGAGCAGTCATATAAATCATATAAATCAACAAACATGCAAATGAATAAAACTGATTCTATAAGGAAGGGGGAAGGAAGGAGGGAAGGAAGGAGGAAAGGAAGGAGAGAAGGAGAGAAGAGTGGAGGGAAGGAAGGAGGGAAGAAGGAGAGAAGAAAGGAGGGAGGGAAGGGGGAAGGAGGGAGGGAAGGAAGGAGGGAAAGAAGGAGAGAAGGAGAGAAGAAAGGAGGGAAGGAAGGAGGGAAGGAAGGAGGGAAGGAAGGAGAGAAGGAGAGAAGAAAGGAAGGAGAGAAGGAGAGAAGAAAGGAGGGAAGGAAGAAGGAAGGAGGGAAGGAAGGAGGGAAGAAGGAGAGAAGAAAGGAGGGAGGGAAGGAGGAAGGAGGGAGGGAAGGAAGGAGAGAAGGAGAGAAGAAAGGAGGGAAGGAAGGAAGGAAGAAGTAGGATTGTTGTATATTGTCAACTGTAGGGGAGAAAAATTGTTACAAATACATATTATTAATAACAGTTATGAGATCATATAATTGTGAATGTATATATGAGAAATAAAATTTAAAAAAATTGATTTTATAATGGAAGAGCACGTTATTTTGGCCTCTCATTCTCTGAACAAAAAAGAATATGATGTGTATTTTAGGAAAGGGAAGTAAGTATACTCACGTTTCTTCTTGAGGACAACGTACTTTTCAGAGGCTGAATATAGTAGTGGCTTCTCACATCGCCATAAACGCCTAAAAATGAAATACTGGCTGTGAGTGCATGGAAGAAACATCTAAATATCCCCAAATGGTCATGTTACAATCAAACCGATGTACAGGTCCCCCTTCCCTTAAGTTCTGAGAGCTGAGATACACTCACAGCTTACATTATGTCACCCTCCCACATACACAGTTTTACAGGACTTCTAACTTTATCGTTCTCTCTTTAGTAGCATTATTCTTTCCTCAAATGGATAGTGTTCAAACAGACGGCTCATGTCTGTTTAATTGTATGTATAGAAAATGTCAATAAATTATAAGTGTATTAAAAAAAGACTGAGTGCGTTAATAAAGGATACGAGAACAATGAGAGTTTAAAATGTTAGTTGATACATAGGGGACCTTGGGGAAAAACATGGAAAAAAAGAAATGGAAAAAAAATAACCCAAAATGAAAATTGAAAGCCTGCAGGAAGATAAAATATTAACCCCCATATGAAAAAGGAGTAGCAATATAATTTCCCAACACAATAAATAGAAAATATATAGATGCAAAGAAGAGGAAACCCTTTGGAATAGACTGAAACAAATTATAGTGCAGAATACCGTAGAAGAGTTAACGCCATAGAGTTATAGATATGAAAAAGAATACTAGGCAGAATGACTAAGCGTAAGAGTCTTTTGTGGATGAGGAACAGAGCAGAACAGACAGAACAGAATCAGTGAGGGGAATTTGTGAACTTTTTAGAATTATCCATAATGCTGTATAATATTATGGCTTGCAGGAATTGGAATTCATCCAGTTCCTGCTAATAGATATTCTGTTTAAATAAACCTCACAGAAAGCCGTGCACTTCATTGTTTAAGCAGACTCTCTTCACTGCGAATCAGATAACCTCTGACACAGTAGTACAATATTACGCATAGTTCTGAAGAATTTACACTATAGTGTATTAGCTAATGATTGCTGCAAAATGATAAAAGAAGCATATAATATACTGTATACTGTAAATATAATGTGAAATACAGAAGGTTGCAATGAACAAAAACAAACAGAGCAAGAATTAGTTAAACAAGCTAATGCTTAAAGCAGGCTGGGTAATGGAAAACAATTTCGATTATAATAAAATATAGTTCTTCAAGTGAATGAAAATGGCCAATAAGGAATCTTCAGCAGAATGAGTTGAATTAAAAACAAAAAAACATAAAATAATTTGGGATAAAACCGACATGAGGAAATATTTGGAATATTTTTGAGATCCTTAGGGGAATGATAATGATTTGCCAAAAAAAATGGGAACAAAATGCACATCCAGGCAACACACTGATGAAAAGGAAACATAAATATAGTGGGAATGTTGAGAAATCAGAAGACTACACGTGTAGAATGTATATTAAAGAAATGTGAAAATACAGACATGCTTGTGAGGTGGAGAGTTGACATGTAAGTATTAAAGACTGTGCCTGAAAACTGAAATGTAACACCAACAATATGGTTCACCAGCAAATGCACGCTAGTCAAATGCGCGCCGACAAAACCGCGATGACAAAACCGCGACGTCAAAATTGCGTGCCAATCAACAATCAACAAACTAGGACGTGAAAACAACCTTATAACCCATCCACCCTAACCCTAACCCTCACCCTAACCCTCACCCTAATCGCGGTTTTGATGTTGCGGTTTTGTCGGCGCGCATTTGACTAGCGCACATTTGTCGGGTCACGCAACAATATCTGATAGGGGACTTCAACTTAGAGAACAGCAGCAATGGCAAAACTAATAGCGCATATCCACAACAGAAGTCTGAATCCATATATACAACTTAACATACAACTAGGCAAATACAACCATTTACAGTATGGCTTCAAAGGAGCTCTAAATGTTTATACTCACTGCAAATTGGTCTGAGTTCCCAAAAAAAGGGGGAGGTTAGAGTGGGGGAGGAAATCACAGCAAACAGTTAAATGTAGTAATATGTATTAAAGATAGAAAGTGAAGACATTTTAAGATGAGCCGGTGATGTTGTGTGACGTTGTTGCAAGGAATAAACATTTGTTGAAAAAGTGAAATGGCTACATTTAGGGGAAGGCTTCTGTTCACTTTGTTACCAGGAAGTGAGATTTGGGTGTGTCAGGGAAACAAGTGGAACGTGGTGGAAAGCGGGTGTTTAAGAAGGCTGACATGGAAAATAAGAAGAGATAAAAGTCAGGACTGAAGAAGAGGGACCAAATATTAAAAGTGAATGATGTACACTAAGCCGGTTTGGTCGTTCAAACAGAATGAATGAGGGTCGAGTTCCAAAAGAAATATACGAAGGAGGAATAGGTTGAGAGTAACAGGAAGACCGATAAAACTATTATTGATTGAAGTTGATGAGAAACTGAAATAAAGGGAAGATTAAAGGACTGAAAAAATGGATGAAGCAGTGTATACATGTGAGGGAAGCAAGATTGGTTCACATGGATATAAAGATAATGGAGAGATGCAATGACCGGTGTTGATATAAACTACATTAAGCTGTATTTTCTTTTCTTACAATGCCCTATTTCCTTTGGCTCACTATTTCTTACTCCTTTGCTTTGTTTCGCATAACTAAGAGAATGTATTTAAGAAACATACCTGATTCTTTCTTCATTATATTTTTTCTGCTCCACATCCAGAATATTCTTTACCACCATGTACCATTTTCTAATATCAAAAATCTGACAACCTGTAGAACAAGAGAACTTGTAACTCTTCTCTTAAAAGCATTCAACAGAGAAACAAACTCGGAAAGAGGCAAGCCTTATTACACAAACAAACCAGGCCAACTCTTTCCACTTTGCAATTAAATGTGCTACACTGATTTTCCGATATCCTAAGATGAAGCGCATATATTAACTAATACAAACAAGTCTACTTCCTAATGCAGATTTTCAAAGATAATGATTTAATCCCAAACAACCTACACCGAAGCCTATAAAATGATTTTACCGGCTTTGTCACCCTGTGACAAAACCATCTTCATTAAACCATAATAGTTTATAGTTTATAGTTTTATTGATTTAAACCATAATAGCTCTCGGAAACACAGCGCCCCACTGACCCAAAACATGTAGGTCATCAAAAAAGTTTAATATGGATCACAGCTGTGGACAGCAGGAACGTTTGAGGGAAACTGCATTGAAAGAGTGAGAGACCGTGCGAAAGAAAAGCATAAACTTGCAGCCAGTCTGTGAATGCCTGTGACTGAATTTTTAACTTATTTATTGACATAATAAATTTCTACTGCTTTTAAATGGGGTGTGGTTTTCTTCATCGCGGTTTTGTCGTCGCGCTTATATCAAGGCGGAGTTGTGGGCGCGATTATGACATCGCGTTGTAATCGGCACTATTTTGTCGATCGCTGTTTTGTCGGGTCATGAACTGAAGAACTGGTTGATTCATATGATCTCTGAATTCACTGACTCAAAACTTATATCCTATAAGTAGCAACTGTAAAAATTCAGGCAATCCCTTGAATATTTTTAAAGTCATCTGCCAACATATTACAAACCATGCAGAGATTTTTTTTCCTAATTTTGAATATTTTTCAGACAAGTCTTCACAATTATAGATACTTTAAGAGGAATGGTTGAAATTACAAAACTTAATCTATATTGCTATTTTTTAAAAGATTGGTTACCTTCTTCATTTTTTTTGTTTCTTTCCTCCGTGTAGTTTGCTAGCAACCTGAAAGTACAAAATGCTAATCAGATTGGCTTCTTTATTGGAATCATGACCCTGCGTTTAAACTTATCAAAATGTATTTGGTGGCGCAGTGGTTAAATGCAGCCACCAAGGTGGCGCAGTGGTTAAATGCAGCACTGCAGGCTACTGCTAGATCAGCAGTTCAGCGGCTCAAATCTCACCGGCTCAGGGTTGACTCAGCCTTCCATCCTTCCGAGGTGGGTAAAATGAGGACCCAGATTGTTGGGGGCAATATGCTGACTCTCTGTAAACCGCTTAGAGAGGCCTGAAAGGCCTATGAAGCGGTATATAAGTCTACTGCTATTGCTATTGCTATATTTAATATTTGAATTACTACCACTGGGCTGTTTAAAAGTACTGTAGTCTGTCAGCCTTATATTTACACTACATTACAAATGAGCATCTGCTGCCATCAAAGAGGGGCATCGCTAAATTTTCACATGTAGAAATTCAGGTTGCCAGCGCAGCCCAAATATTAAACTTCACTGCGTCAAAAGAATTTTTATCTGCCTGCACATAAGATAAATAATACTTTGATTAATACTAGGTTCAATAAATTCTGACGCTATTAGGGCTTTAATGAACACAATTTGTCGTAGGAAAATGGGAAAGGGAAATGCAAGTTGCAATTAATTTTTTTTATTTATTATATTTATTAGGTTTGCGTATTGTCTCTTGTATAGGAGCTCAAGACGGTACTTAGTGCTGACTCCCTTTTTCCAAACAACAACAATCTGGGGAAGAAGGCTGGGCTGAGAGAAACTGACTCACCCAAAGGTATCCGGTGAAGAGGCATGGGTGAAAATTAATATTAACCAAACAAGAAGCTATCTTTTATCTAAACCATTTTCAATTCTTAAAGATTTTTTTTATAATTAAGAACATTTGACTAATAACTTTACAATTCAGAGTTGCAAAGTTAAATATTCTCTTTTTAAAAAAAATAAAAATAAAGATAAGGACACTTACCACTCATATTCATCATCCAACAAGAATAGAATTTTCAGCACTACTATAATAATAGCTACGGCAAGTATATCGTATTTCACTTTCCAAGTGGATTTATTGCCAGGATGAAGCGTCAGAAAGTCTGTTTCACCAACACCAATTTTTTTTATCACTTTACAAGTCCATTTATTCATTTCATCTGAATGGGAAAAAAAAATTGGGAGCAGCCTCAAATAGCAGTTAGACTTATAGCAGTTAGACTTATATACCGCTTCATAGGGCTTTCAGCCCTCTCTAAGCGGTTTACAGAGTCAGCATATCGCCCCCAACAACAATCCGGGTCCTCATTTTACCCACCTCGGAAGGATGGAAGGCTGAGTCAACCCTGAGCCGGTGAGATTTGAACAGCCGAACTGCAGAACTAGCAGTCAGCTGAAGTAGCCTGCAGTGCTGCACTCTAACCACTGCGCCACCTCGGCTCTTATGTTACAGAATGCAACATTCTGAAATAGTCACATCAACCAATAAGCTACATATTGTCTCTCTGAAATAGTTACGTAGTTGCAAGTAAACATGCTTAGCCTTTAGGAATCAGCATTTCAGATAAAATGGAAAATCGTATTAGAATATCTCCTAGTACAAAGTAGACCGGGCTCAGTAAAAATAAAACTCTTAACAACTGATTGTTTTGGCATTACAAAACTAAAGTAAAACTCCATAAACTTCCAGCGATTTTTGTTAGAAAGTATAAGCAATCAGAAACTTAATACACTAAGTAAAATTAAATTACAGTTCATGGTCAGGTCAAAAATTAAATTTAAAAAAGTATGTGTTGAGGTTTTATAGATTGATAGTATGATTAACTTAATTGTTCTTGGTTTTCTTTTTACGTTATTACACTAAATTCAGAGCATAATGTAAGAATCTTTCTGACTTTTCGAGTTAGCAAGGATGTCACAAACCTTCACTAGATGCAGTGATGGTCTGAATAGATGTGATAGATGATAGACAGACAGACAAAGATCTTTATTTTTGTTTTGTAAAGGTTCAATTGCTTGTTCATTGTACCCATTATCTTGTTTTACTATAGGACCCTCTGTTTCAAAAAATAAGGTTTTGACCAGAGGTGGGTTCCTACCAGTTCGCACCTATTCGGTAGAACCGGTTCGTCAAATCTACCGAACCGGTTAGAAGAGGTTCCACCAGTGGACCCGGAAAGCAGGCCACACCTACAGAAGAGGTTCCAAAAATTTTTGAAACCCACCACTGGCAAGGATCTTGTAACTTGACAGCTTTAAGACTTGCATGCTTCAATGCCAGAGTTTCTGAATAGCTATTTGGACCGAGCTAAGTACTAATTCATAATTTCATGTCCGGTCACATGGGCAGCAAGCCACTCCCATCCAGTCACATGGGTGGCAAGCCACACCCACAAAGGAGGCCACACCCACAGAGTAGGTTCCAACAATTTTTGAAACCCACCACTAGTTTTGACCAAGAACATATAAACAACTAGAAGATACTAAAGTAGACTACTAAATATTCCCTTACCAGGCAAGTTGATTTCCATCATGTATTTCATGCAAAGAATATTTGGATGAAGAAAGCTGCCCTCTGTTATATCTGGAAAACAAGGCAGATCGATGAAATCTGCAAGGGCATGCATTTTTTTATAAATATCCTCATACTTAGGCCAAGACTGAAAAACAAAATATGTAAACAAATATTAGAATGGACAAACTCATTTTCTACAGGATTTTTTCCTCATCTTGCTCAAAACAGATGCCTATGTTTTCTTAGCTACCCTACAGAGCCCCACGTATTATGCAGAATTCCTCCAGCATCAACTTTAATCCATTATGCTCTTTTGAAAAATACATAGCCAAAACATAAATATCACAGGAACAAATTAAACAACTTTAATTTTAAATTATTTGTTCGCAATAGCTTCAGACTATATAATCATTATTATCATGCACTTACTGATATATACTATAGAAACATACATAGATACATTTACACACACAGAGGAACAAATTAAATAACTTTAATTTTAAATTATTTGTTCACAAATAATTGACTATATAATCATTATTATCATGCACTTACTGATATATACTGCAGAAACATACATACATTTACACACACACACACACACACACTTTATATATACATAAACAGAGAGAGAAAGAGAGACAGAGAGAGAGAGAGACAGAGAAAGAGAAAAGCAGGATAAATGTAATATTATTGTTCACCATAGAGATGTTTAAACTGGATTTTGAATTTTTGACTACCTGTCCAGGGAAAGTAAACTCTATAGGATAGATCCAGATTACCTTAATTCCACAAAGGTAGAAGAGTTAGAATAGGAAAAATATCCCATGGATATTCACAAATGTTGCTTTTGCTTTTTTAGACACTTATTTTTTGTGTTGTCACACCATTTCTCCTTTTTTCTCTGACATATCTAGAGTGCTTCAGACACACAAGCGACCTGTTATTATAGTTGTGCTGGTCAGTGGACATGATAAAAACTCCTGAATTTTACAACACATGGACAGACTTAACATACATTCCACTTGGAAACTCTGAGCATCTTAGGCCAAGCCAAGTTTCAAAATGCTAGAGAATTTCTGGAAACTTGGTGCTCAGACAAATTGACCATCAACAGACACATAGAAATAAATAACATCTACATACCATTCAAGAGAGGCAACCAAAAAGCCATAAAGGAAACAAAGACCAAAATACTTTCTCACTAGCAGTTAGTATCCAGATGAACAGACATTAACACCGAGATTAACACTAGACAAAAATCAAAAAGTAATACTCCAATCAAGGAAGCACAAAGTAGAAAATACTATTCCCAGCGACACTGACAGTCAACCACTAGTACATAAAACAAGAGAAAACCCCATTCCCTTCTAGAACCAATGATGTTACCCAGCATGATAATGAAACATCAAGGAAACAACCAAGCTCAGAGAGCATCAAGGACCTTATAAGAGCCAGCGTCCCCTGGCCTTTTCCTACTCAAAAGATACGTATTGGTGTAGGATAAGCAGCAACGGAATAGAAGACATTTCACTAAAGAAGCTTCCATGTGCTGAAGATTCTCCATTCCCGTTTCACCAATTATGCGACTGAACAAAATAGTTACATTACTAAATTGGACAAAAAAAATGGGGAAACAATGCAGAAATGGGGTAAATATTTTTATCTATGGCATAACAGTTTTTCTTCCCTTGTTTTTGTTTATTTAAAAGACTGGTGATACAACATTCATTCAAAACATTTTAAGCTTTACCGCTCATTAAATAAGCTCAAGATTCCAGAGATCAGAAACATACAATGTGTATAATTTAAAGAAAAATTTTGTACCCGAACATAAATAGAAGCTGTATTACTATAGTCATGAATGTTCAGATCAGCAACTTTTTTTTTCAAAGTCTCTTTCCTATCTGGAGGTTTTTCTTGAAAAACCAGAAATATTTGTATTACCAGACTTTTGTGCATTGGGTTTAATCTGGCCTTCAGCATTTCGGGACGTTAGTTTAAAAGCAGGATTTAATCATGGGAATTACAAGCTGGAAGCAACATCCTTTCCTAATATCCATGACATCTCTGAACATAATCTCTCCCAAATTTTTTTTTAAAAAATATAAGATTTTAATTAACATAAAATGAACCAAACGTGTAGGTTTTATTCTGAAACATATGAATTGAAATAGCAATTTTTTTCAACGTTAAACAATAATGAGGCATATAAAGATTCATGTGTGTATTGAAACAAATGGTTTAAGGAAGACAAATATTTTTTTAATGGAGAAAATTATACGGTCATTTTCATGACTATAAAGGTTTCTAGGCTCAGGCAAAACTGCAAGTGGGTCTATTGCTTTAAGTGGAAATCCCTGGAGTAAAAGTGACACCACTATACTGTAGGAAACTAAAATTGCCATCAAATTAATTTGTGCACATTGTAGGGAAGGCATATTTCATTCCACCATATTCCACCATTGGTGGAAAGAGACGGTACACATGAAAAATGTAGCCATTTAGTAGTTATCACAGTACCATTCTGATCTCATAGAAAGTCAATGTGAAAAAGTGTGTAGGAAATTACAACAGGCCCCCACTCCACACACACACACACACACACACACACACACACACACCACATATATTCAGAAATGCAATTTCTTACATTCAGCTTGCCTTAATAGGAGAGAACTACAGCAACATACGGTACATGAAATTTCTGAGATTTTGCTTTTATAGGTAAAGTTTAAATATACTTTAAAGAAACAACTCTCAACCTGTCTCCAGAACCAAGTTTCAGAAAACTCTACAACCTGTCATTAAGATAATTAATACTGTAATTATCTAAAGGCTTTAAAGAAATATTTAACGTAATTTTTAGGTGCTAAACAATTCTACTGGGCTAGAGCCATTCATTTAAAGAAAGCTAACTAAAAGCGATGGTGAACATTTTAACTACAAAAGGCATTTAGATATATACCAAGCCATATAATTTTTTTAAAAAAATTGGTATATACAGGAAATGGTGAGGACCACATTCATCCCACCCAAAGCTACGTGAATAATTTTCCTGTTCATGTCCATAATAGTGACATTTTCACTGACATTAGCAAAAATTAGTCACATTTATAATGTGGCTACAGACCTCCACAGAGACAGGAGGCATAATCCAAGCAAACCAGAGATTTCTGTCAACAATATAATTTTTTCTGCAGCTATTTA
Organism: Thamnophis sirtalis; assembly: GCF_051295495.1. Classification (NCBI taxonomy): domain Eukaryota; kingdom Metazoa; phylum Chordata; class Lepidosauria; order Squamata; family Natricidae; genus Thamnophis; species Thamnophis sirtalis. The sequence continues at coordinate 2,390,806 of NW_028261396.1, forward strand.
GCTGTTGAGTCTTTCTCTTCAAAAACAATAGAAGCCATTTGGCCATCCAGCAGGGCAATGAAATATAGTAAGACTGTTCAGGTAAGGAAAGCATTTATACAAATTTGGACATGCCAAATATATGCACGCCAAGATGAAGTTCAGAACAGAAGAACTTTAAAGCCCAACACCAACATTTAGAGCAACCTATAAAAAATTGATTAGCCTATTACAAGCATGGAACTCTATTGACAAATCAGTTGGACTAGGAGCTGGAAGAGCCAAGTTCTTGTCCATCTTCAAACAAGGAAAATCACCTGATGGTTCTAAATTAATCTCAAACCCACCTTCCTCGTAGGGTTGTGGGGGGAAAAATATATATACCACAGTTAGATATCAATGTATATTTTAAAAAATACCAAAATACTACTGACCAGACGTGTCACTAGAAGCCGATCAGAAGACTACAACTGATTTATCTTGGCCATGTCATGTCATGCAAATTCACTGGAGAATCAATGATGCTAGGAACAGTTAGTGGAACAAGAAGAAGGGGCGACCACAGAACATGCTGGCTTGGTAACATCAAATCTGATACATAGTTGAACAGCCAATTGCCTCCAATAGACCGATCAGATCCCACAGATTAGGCCTCCTCCGAATTCCATCCGCCGGCCAATGCCGACTGGCGACTACCCGGAGGAGAGCCTTCTCTGTGGCTGCTCCGACACTCTGGAACGAGCTACCCGTGGAGATTCGGACCCTCACCACCCTCC